>NW_028133341.1:600000-823499 GCF_964374135.1 Grampus griseus | reverse complement strand
ACTTGGCCAAAAAGGGCGTATGCGTTTTTTCCTGAATATATTCAGGAAAAAACGCATATGCCCTTTTTGGCCAACCAAGCAAACTTGCAAAGGAAATCTGCACAAAAATGAAGTCTCACTTCGCCCCGGTCTAAAGGGCCATCTGAAAAAAGTGTAAAATCCAGAAAGGCAGGACAGGCCATGGAGAACTGGGAGCCTTGTTATGCTGATGGGCGGGATGTAAATTGCCAACAGACACTCCGAAGAAGTGTATGGTGTTTCCTGAAACATCTAAAAAACAAAGCAACAGAGCCAAGGGCACTTCCACTTATGGTCCTATAGCTTAGGGAAATTAAAATCAAAAAGACACAGCCACCCCAAAGTTTGGGACGCCTCTGTTTACAAGAACCTCGTTTACCGTACAAGTTCAATATCACAGAAAGTGAAAAATGGATAAAGAACTTGTGGTACTTACGTACAATGCAGTATCACTCAGCATTCAAATCTATGTCATCAGGCCCGTAGCAGCATAATGAGTGGATTCAGGTACGATGATTCTAACTGAAATAAGTCACACAGAAAAAGAAACATCATAAGATATCACTAATACACGGAATGTAAACTTGGCTACACAGGAACTGAATTCCAAAACAGAACAGGGTCTCAAATTTAGAAAACCAACTTATGCTTGCTTAAGGGGAAAGTTGAGTTGGGGTGCTGCATAAAACCAGAGATTGAAATGAGCACAGATAAAGTTCCTTAAGCCAAATATGGAATAGACAAGAGCTACTCCTTGCTCAACGAAATGGACTCAACACCGCATATTAAACGGCTAAGAATGTACCTGACTAGTAAGTATCTTAAAACTTATGGATTGCTATGTCTCCAAAAGAGAATCAAGCATGTGTACAGGGGCATAAAAGCAGCAGTGATAGGATTGGAGAGGTTCGGTGAGCAAATGAAGACCCTTTGAAGTCATATTGCATGGTACCCATTCCACGGGTTTCAACTACCCAGGTTTAAGGTATTCTTCCTTCAGCTAAAACATGCATGTGCAACCTAGATTATGATCAACCATGTGATCAGGAGACGTGTTCAAATATGTCTCAGTTTTCGTACCCTGGTACTCGGGTGCAACATTCCAGACGCTTTACTAACACTGTCACGACTTGGAGAGTCAGTCCCTTTAATCTCCTGTTTGGCGCAGTTTGCAAATTCTGCGGAAGATGAACAGGAATAGGGAAACCAATGAGAGACTAGCTGGAGGTGTCTGGACGGGCAAATTTAACTGTCATTTCCCACCAGGAAGAGGAATTAACCAAAGGCTCACCGTGCCGTGCCGGAACCAGATTAGGGCCTGAAGCCATCCTGCGGTGTTGCAGCCAGGTCACAAGAAAGCGAGTTGAAGAAAGGAGCTCAGGGGCACTGTAATTCACAAACCTGCAGAGTTATAAATGACAGCTATCGTCCAAAAATATACTGAAGTAAGGCTGCCAAGGGGACTTGAAAGCGGGGCAGAATTGCAGGAAACCGATTTCAGGAGGTAGACTGGAATTGCATTGGAAGCATAGGAAAAGAGGCAGAACGTCCACAATGATGCACTTTGCCAAAAAGGGCGTATGCGTTTTTTCCTGAATATATTCAGGAAAAAACGCATACGCCCTTTTTGGCCAACCAAGCAAGCTTGCAAAGGAAATCTGCACTACAATGAAGTCTCACTTCCCCCCGGTCAAAAGGGCCATCTGAAAAAAGTGTAAAATCCAGAAAGGCAGGACAGGCCATGGAGAACTGGGAGCCTTGTTATGCTGATGGGCGGGATGTAAATTGCCAACAGCCACTCGGGAGAAGTGTATGGTGTTTCCTGAAACATCTAAAAAACAAAGCAACAGAGCCAAGGGCACTTCCACTTATGGTCCTATAGCTTAGGGAAATTAAAATCAAAAAGACACAGCCACCCCAAAGTTTGGGACACCTCTGTTTACAAGAACCTCGTTTACCATACAAGTTCAATATCACAGAAAGTGAAAAATGGATAAAGAAATTGTGGTACTTACGTACAATGCAGTATCACTCAGCAATGAAATCTATGTCATCAGGCCCGTAGCAGCATAATGAGTGGATTCAGGTACGATGATTCTAACTGAAATAAGTCACACAGAAAAAGAAACATCATAAGATATCAGTAATACACGGAATGTAAACTTGGCTACACAGGAACTGAATTACAGAACAGAACAGGGTCTCAAATTTAGAAAACCAACTTATGCTTGCTTAAGGGGAAAGGTGAGTTGGGGTGCTGCATAAAACCAGAGATTGAAATGAGCACAGATAAAGTTCCTTAAGCCAAATATGGAATAGACAAGAGCTACTCCTTGCTCAACGAAATGGACTCAACACCCCATATTAAACGCCTAAGAATGTACCTGACTAGTAAGTATCTTAAAACCTATGGATTGCTATGTCTCCAAAAGAGAATCAAGCATGTGTACAGGGGCATAAACGCAGCAGTGATAGGATTGGAGTGGTTCGGTGAGCAAATGAAGACCCTTTGAAGTCATATTGCATGCGACCCATTCCACGGGTCTCAACTCTCCAGGTTTAAGGTATTCTTCCTTCAGCTAAAACATGCATGTGGAACCCAGAGTATGATCAACCATGTGAACACGAGACGTGTTTAAATATGTCTCAGTTTTCCTCCCCTGGTACTCGGGTGCAACATTCCAGACGCTTTACTAACACTCTCCCGACTTGGAGAGTCAGCGCCTTTAACCTCCTGTTTGGCCCAGTTTGCAATTTCTGCGGAAGATGAACAGGAATAGGGAGAACCAATGAGAGACTAGCTGGAGGTGTCTGGACGGGCAAATTTAACTCTCATTTCCCACCAGGAAGAAGAAATAACCAAAGGCTCAGCGTGCCGTGCCGGAACCATTTTAGGGCCTGAAGCCATCCTGCGGTGTTGCGGCCAGGTCACAAGAAAGCGAGTTGAAGAAAGGAGCTCAGGGGCACTGTAATTCACAAACCTGCAGAGTTACAAATGACAGCTATCGTCCAAAAATATACTGAAGTAAGGCTGCCAAGAGGACTTGAAAGCGGGGCAGAATTGCAGGAAACCAATTTCAGGAGGTAGACTGGAATTGCAATGAAAGCATAGGAAAAGAGGCAGAACGTCCACAATGATGCACTTGGCCAAAAAGGGCGTATGCGTTTTTTCCTGAATATATTCAGGAAAAAACGCATATGCCCTTTTTGGCCAACCAAGCAAACTTGCAAAGGAAATCTGCACAAAAATGAAGTCTCACTTCGCCCCGGTCTAAAGGGCCATCTGAAAAAAGTGTAAAATCCAGAAAGGCAGGACAGGCCATGGAGAACTGGGAGCCTTGTTATGCTGATGGGCGGGATGTAAATTGCCAACAGACACTCCGAAGAAGTGTATGGTGTTTCCTGAAACATCTAAAAAACAAAGCAACAGAGCCAAGGGCACTTCCACTTATGGTCCTATAGCTTAGGGAAATTAAAATCAAAAAGACACAGCCACCCCAAAGTTTGGGACGCCTCTGTTTACAAGAACCTCGTTTACCGTACAAGTTCAATATCACAGAAAGTGAAAAATGGATAAAGAACTTGTGGTACTTACGTACAATGCAGTATCACTCAGCATTCAAATCTATGTCATCAGGCCCGTAGCAGCATAATGAGTGGATTCAGGTACGATGATTCTAACTGAAATAAGTCACACAGAAAAAGAAACATCATAAGATATCACTAATACACGGAATGTAAACTTGGCTACACAGGAACTGAATTCCAAAACAGAACAGGGTCTCAAATTTAGAAAACCAACTTATGCTTGCTTAAGGGGAAAGTTGAGTTGGGGTGCTGCATAAAACCAGAGATTGAAATGAGCACAGATAAAGTTCCTTAAGCCAAATATGGAATAGACAAGAGCTACTCCTTGCTCAACGAAATGGACTCAACACCGCATATTAAACGGCTAAGAATGTACCTGACTAGTAAGTATCTTAAAACTTATGGATTGCTATGTCTCCAAAAGAGAATCAAGCATGTGTACAGGGGCATAAAAGCAGCAGTGATAGGATTGGAGAGGTTCGGTGAGCAAATGAAGACCCTTTGAAGTCATATTGCATGGTACCCATTCCACGGGTTTCAACTACCCAGGTTTAAGGTATTCTTCCTTCAGCTAAAACATGCATGTGCAACCTAGATTATGATCAACCATGTGATCAGGAGACGTGTTCAAATATGTCTCAGTTTTCGTACCCTGGTACTCGGGTGCAACATTCCAGACGCTTTACTAACACTGTCACGACTTGGAGAGTCAGTCCCTTTAATCTCCTGTTTGGCGCAGTTTGCAAATTCTGCGGAAGATGAACAGGAATAGGGAAACCAATGAGAGACTAGCTGGAGGTGTCTGGACGGGCAAATTTAACTGTCATTTCCCACCAGGAAGAGGAATTAACCAAAGGCTCACCGTGCCGTGCCGGAACCAGATTAGGGCCTGAAGCCATCCTGCGGTGTTGCAGCCAGGTCACAAGAAAGCGAGTTGAAGAAAGGAGCTCAGGGGCACTGTAATTCACAAACCTGCAGAGTTATAAATGACAGCTATCGTCCAAAAATATACTGAAGTAAGGCTGCCAAGGGGACTTGAAAGCGGGGCAGAATTGCAGGAAACCGATTTCAGGAGGTAGACTGGAATTGCATTGGAAGCATAGGAAAAGAGGCAGAACGTCCACAATGATGCACTTTGCCAAAAAGGGCGTATGCGTTTTTTCCTGAATATATTCAGGAAAAAACGCATACGCCCTTTTTGGCCAACCAAGCAAGCTTGCAAAGGAAATCTGCACTACAATGAAGTCTCACTTCCCCCCGGTCAAAAGGGCCATCTGAAAAAAGTGTAAAATCCAGAAAGGCAGGACAGGCCATGGAGAACTGGGAGCCTTGTTATGCTGATGGGCGGGATGTAAATTGCCAACAGCCACTCGGGAGAAGTGTATGGTGTTTCCTGAAACATCTAAAAAACAAAGCAACAGAGCCAAGGGCACTTCCACTTATGGTCCTATAGCTTAGGGAAATTAAAATCAAAAAGACACAGCCACCCCAAAGTTTGGGACACCTCTGTTTACAAGAACCTCGTTTACCATACAAGTTCAATATCACAGAAAGTGAAAAATGGATAAAGAAATTGTGGTACTTACGTACAATGCAGTATCACTCAGCAATGAAATCTATGTCATCAGGCCCGTAGCAGCATAATGAGTGGATTCAGGTACGATGATTCTAACTGAAATAAGTCACACAGAAAAAGAAACATCATAAGATATCAGTAATACACGGAATGTAAACTTGGCTACACAGGAACTGAATTACAGAACAGAACAGGGTCTCAAATTTAGAAAACCAACTTATGCTTGCTTAAGGGGAAAGGTGAGTTGGGGTGCTGCATAAAACCAGAGATTGAAATGAGCACAGATAAAGTTCCTTAAGCCAAATATGGAATAGACAAGAGCTACTCCTTGCTCAACGAAATGGACTCAACACCCCATATTAAACGCCTAAGAATGTACCTGACTAGTAAGTATCTTAAAACCTATGGATTGCTATGTCTCCAAAAGAGAATCAAGCATGTGTACAGGGGCATAAACGCAGCAGTGATAGGATTGGAGTGGTTCGGTGAGCAAATGAAGACCCTTTGAAGTCATATTGCATGCGACCCATTCCACGGGTCTCAACTCTCCAGGTTTAAGGTATTCTTCCTTCAGCTAAAACATGCATGTGGAACCCAGAGTATGATCAACCATGTGAACACGAGACGTGTTTAAATATGTCTCAGTTTTCCTCCCCTGGTACTCGGGTGCAACATTCCAGACGCTTTACTAACACTCTCCCGACTTGGAGAGTCAGCGCCTTTAACCTCCTGTTTGGCCCAGTTTGCAATTTCTGCGGAAGATGAACAGGAATAGGGAGAACCAATGAGAGACTAGCTGGAGGTGTCTGGACGGGCAAATTTAACTCTCATTTCCCACCAGGAAGAAGAAATAACCAAAGGCTCAGCGTGCCGTGCCGGAACCATTTTAGGGCCTGAAGCCATCCTGCGGTGTTGCGGCCAGGTCACAAGAAAGCGAGTTGAAGAAAGGAGCTCAGGGGCACTGTAATTCACAAACCTGCAGAGTTACAAATGACAGCTATCGTCCAAAAATATACTGAAGTAAGGCTGCCAAGAGGACTTGAAAGCGGGGCAGAATTGCAGGAAACCAATTTCAGGAGGTAGACTGGAATTGCAATGAAAGCATAGGAAAAGAGGCAGAACGTCCACAATGATGCACTTGGCCAAAAAGGGCGTATGCGTTTTTTCCTGAATATATTCAGGAAAAAACGCATATGCCCTTTTTGGCCAACCAAGCAAACTTGCAAAGGAAATCTGCACAAAAATGAAGTCTCACTTCGCCCCGGTCTAAAGGGCCATCTGAAAAAAGTGTAAAATCCAGAAAGGCAGGACAGGCCATGGAGAACTGGGAGCCTTGTTATGCTGATGGGCGGGATGTAAATTGCCAACAGACACTCCGAAGAAGTGTATGGTGTTTCCTGAAACATCTAAAAAACAAAGCAACAGAGCCAAGGGCACTTCCACTTATGGTCCTATAGCTTAGGGAAATTAAAATCAAAAAGACACAGCCACCCCAAAGTTTGGGACGCCTCTGTTTACAAGAACCTCGTTTACCGTACAAGTTCAATATCACAGAAAGTGAAAAATGGATAAAGAACTTGTGGTACTTACGTACAATGCAGTATCACTCAGCATTCAAATCTATGTCATCAGGCCCGTAGCAGCATAATGAGTGGATTCAGGTACGATGATTCTAACTGAAATAAGTCACACAGAAAAAGAAACATCATAAGATATCACTAATACACGGAATGTAAACTTGGCTACACAGGAACTGAATTCCAAAACAGAACAGGGTCTCAAATTTAGAAAACCAACTTATGCTTGCTTAAGGGGAAAGTTGAGTTGGGGTGCTGCATAAAACCAGAGATTGAAATGAGCACAGATAAAGTTCCTTAAGCCAAATATGGAATAGACAAGAGCTACTCCTTGCTCAACGAAATGGACTCAACACCGCATATTAAACGGCTAAGAATGTACCTGACTAGTAAGTATCTTAAAACTTATGGATTGCTATGTCTCCAAAAGAGAATCAAGCATGTGTACAGGGGCATAAAAGCAGCAGTGATAGGATTGGAGAGGTTCGGTGAGCAAATGAAGACCCTTTGAAGTCATATTGCATGGTACCCATTCCACGGGTTTCAACTACCCAGGTTTAAGGTATTCTTCCTTCAGCTAAAACATGCATGTGCAACCTAGATTATGATCAACCATGTGATCAGGAGACGTGTTCAAATATGTCTCAGTTTTCGTACCCTGGTACTCGGGTGCAACATTCCAGACGCTTTACTAACACTGTCACGACTTGGAGAGTCAGTCCCTTTAATCTCCTGTTTGGCGCAGTTTGCAAATTCTGCGGAAGATGAACAGGAATAGGGAAACCAATGAGAGACTAGCTGGAGGTGTCTGGACGGGCAAATTTAACTGTCATTTCCCACCAGGAAGAGGAATTAACCAAAGGCTCACCGTGCCGTGCCGGAACCAGATTAGGGCCTGAAGCCATCCTGCGGTGTTGCAGCCAGGTCACAAGAAAGCGAGTTGAAGAAAGGAGCTCAGGGGCACTGTAATTCACAAACCTGCAGAGTTATAAATGACAGCTATCGTCCAAAAATATACTGAAGTAAGGCTGCCAAGGGGACTTGAAAGCGGGGCAGAATTGCAGGAAACCGATTTCAGGAGGTAGACTGGAATTGCATTGGAAGCATAGGAAAAGAGGCAGAACGTCCACAATGATGCACTTTGCCAAAAAGGGCGTATGCGTTTTTTCCTGAATATATTCAGGAAAAAACGCATACGCCCTTTTTGGCCAACCAAGCAAGCTTGCAAAGGAAATCTGCACTACAATGAAGTCTCACTTCCCCCCGGTCAAAAGGGCCATCTGAAAAAAGTGTAAAATCCAGAAAGGCAGGACAGGCCATGGAGAACTGGGAGCCTTGTTATGCTGATGGGCGGGATGTAAATTGCCAACAGCCACTCGGGAGAAGTGTATGGTGTTTCCTGAAACATCTAAAAAACAAAGCAACAGAGCCAAGGGCACTTCCACTTATGGTCCTATAGCTTAGGGAAATTAAAATCAAAAAGACACAGCCACCCCAAAGTTTGGGACACCTCTGTTTACAAGAACCTCGTTTACCATACAAGTTCAATATCACAGAAAGTGAAAAATGGATAAAGAAATTGTGGTACTTACGTACAATGCAGTATCACTCAGCAATGAAATCTATGTCATCAGGCCCGTAGCAGCATAATGAGTGGATTCAGGTACGATGATTCTAACTGAAATAAGTCACACAGAAAAAGAAACATCATAAGATATCAGTAATACACGGAATGTAAACTTGGCTACACAGGAACTGAATTACAGAACAGAACAGGGTCTCAAATTTAGAAAACCAACTTATGCTTGCTTAAGGGGAAAGGTGAGTTGGGGTGCTGCATAAAACCAGAGATTGAAATGAGCACAGATAAAGTTCCTTAAGCCAAATATGGAATAGACAAGAGCTACTCCTTGCTCAACGAAATGGACTCAACACCCCATATTAAACGCCTAAGAATGTACCTGACTAGTAAGTATCTTAAAACCTATGGATTGCTATGTCTCCAAAAGAGAATCAAGCATGTGTACAGGGGCATAAACGCAGCAGTGATAGGATTGGAGTGGTTCGGTGAGCAAATGAAGACCCTTTGAAGTCATATTGCATGCGACCCATTCCACGGGTCTCAACTCTCCAGGTTTAAGGTATTCTTCCTTCAGCTAAAACATGCATGTGGAACCCAGAGTATGATCAACCATGTGAACACGAGACGTGTTTAAATATGTCTCAGTTTTCCTCCCCTGGTACTCGGGTGCAACATTCCAGACGCTTTACTAACACTCTCCCGACTTGGAGAGTCAGCGCCTTTAACCTCCTGTTTGGCCCAGTTTGCAATTTCTGCGGAAGATGAACAGGAATAGGGAGAACCAATGAGAGACTAGCTGGAGGTGTCTGGACGGGCAAATTTAACTCTCATTTCCCACCAGGAAGAAGAAATAACCAAAGGCTCAGCGTGCCGTGCCGGAACCATTTTAGGGCCTGAAGCCATCCTGCGGTGTTGCGGCCAGGTCACAAGAAAGCGAGTTGAAGAAAGGAGCTCAGGGGCACTGTAATTCACAAACCTGCAGAGTTACAAATGACAGCTATCGTCCAAAAATATACTGAAGTAAGGCTGCCAAGAGGACTTGAAAGCGGGGCAGAATTGCAGGAAACCAATTTCAGGAGGTAGACTGGAATTGCAATGAAAGCATAGGAAAAGAGGCAGAACGTCCACAATGATGCACTTGGCCAAAAAGGGCGTATGCGTTTTTTCCTGAATATATTCAGGAAAAAACGCATATGCCCTTTTTGGCCAACCAAGCAAACTTGCAAAGGAAATCTGCACAAAAATGAAGTCTCACTTCGCCCCGGTCTAAAGGGCCATCTGAAAAAAGTGTAAAATCCAGAAAGGCAGGACAGGCCATGGAGAACTGGGAGCCTTGTTATGCTGATGGGCGGGATGTAAATTGCCAACAGACACTCCGAAGAAGTGTATGGTGTTTCCTGAAACATCTAAAAAACAAAGCAACAGAGCCAAGGGCACTTCCACTTATGGTCCTATAGCTTAGGGAAATTAAAATCAAAAAGACACAGCCACCCCAAAGTTTGGGACGCCTCTGTTTACAAGAACCTCGTTTACCGTACAAGTTCAATATCACAGAAAGTGAAAAATGGATAAAGAACTTGTGGTACTTACGTACAATGCAGTATCACTCAGCATTCAAATCTATGTCATCAGGCCCGTAGCAGCATAATGAGTGGATTCAGGTACGATGATTCTAACTGAAATAAGTCACACAGAAAAAGAAACATCATAAGATATCACTAATACACGGAATGTAAACTTGGCTACACAGGAACTGAATTCCAAAACAGAACAGGGTCTCAAATTTAGAAAACCAACTTATGCTTGCTTAAGGGGAAAGTTGAGTTGGGGTGCTGCATAAAACCAGAGATTGAAATGAGCACAGATAAAGTTCCTTAAGCCAAATATGGAATAGACAAGAGCTACTCCTTGCTCAACGAAATGGACTCAACACCGCATATTAAACGGCTAAGAATGTACCTGACTAGTAAGTATCTTAAAACTTATGGATTGCTATGTCTCCAAAAGAGAATCAAGCATGTGTACAGGGGCATAAAAGCAGCAGTGATAGGATTGGAGAGGTTCGGTGAGCAAATGAAGACCCTTTGAAGTCATATTGCATGGTACCCATTCCACGGGTTTCAACTACCCAGGTTTAAGGTATTCTTCCTTCAGCTAAAACATGCATGTGCAACCTAGATTATGATCAACCATGTGATCAGGAGACGTGTTCAAATATGTCTCAGTTTTCGTACCCTGGTACTCGGGTGCAACATTCCAGACGCTTTACTAACACTGTCACGACTTGGAGAGTCAGTCCCTTTAATCTCCTGTTTGGCGCAGTTTGCAAATTCTGCGGAAGATGAACAGGAATAGGGAAACCAATGAGAGACTAGCTGGAGGTGTCTGGACGGGCAAATTTAACTGTCATTTCCCACCAGGAAGAGGAATTAACCAAAGGCTCACCGTGCCGTGCCGGAACCAGATTAGGGCCTGAAGCCATCCTGCGGTGTTGCAGCCAGGTCACAAGAAAGCGAGTTGAAGAAAGGAGCTCAGGGGCACTGTAATTCACAAACCTGCAGAGTTATAAATGACAGCTATCGTCCAAAAATATACTGAAGTAAGGCTGCCAAGGGGACTTGAAAGCGGGGCAGAATTGCAGGAAACCGATTTCAGGAGGTAGACTGGAATTGCATTGGAAGCATAGGAAAAGAGGCAGAACGTCCACAATGATGCACTTTGCCAAAAAGGGCGTATGCGTTTTTTCCTGAATATATTCAGGAAAAAACGCATACGCCCTTTTTGGCCAACCAAGCAAGCTTGCAAAGGAAATCTGCACTACAATGAAGTCTCACTTCCCCCCGGTCAAAAGGGCCATCTGAAAAAAGTGTAAAATCCAGAAAGGCAGGACAGGCCATGGAGAACTGGGAGCCTTGTTATGCTGATGGGCGGGATGTAAATTGCCAACAGCCACTCGGGAGAAGTGTATGGTGTTTCCTGAAACATCTAAGAAACAAAGCAACAGAGCCTAGGGCACTTCCACTTATGGTCCTATAGCTGAGGGAAATTAAAATCAAAAAGACACAACCACCCCAAAGTTTGGGACGCCTCTGTTTACAAGAACCTCGTTTACAGTACAAGTTCAACATCGCAGAAAGTGAAAAATGGATAAAGAAGTTGTGGTATTTACTTACAAAGCAATATCACTCAGCAATGAAATCTATGTCATCAGGCCCTTAGCAGCACAATGAGTGGATTCAGGTATGATGATTCTAACTGAAATAAGTCACACAGAAAAAGAAACATCATAAGATATCTGTAATACACGGAATGTAAACTTGGCTACACAGGAACTGAATTCCAAAACAGAACAGGGTCTCAAATTTAGAAAACCAACTTATGCTTGCTTAAGGGGAAAGGTGAGTTGGGGTGCTGCATAAAACCAGAGATTGAAATGAGCACAGATAAAGTTCCTTAAGCCAAATATGGAATAGACAAGAGCTACTCCTTGCTCAACGAAATGGACTCAAAACCCCATATTAAACGCCTAAGAATGTACCTGACTAGTAAGTATCTTAAAACCTATGGATTGCTATGTCTCCAAAAGAGAATCAAGCGTGTGTACAGGGGCATAAACGCAGCAGTGATAGGATTGGAGAGGTTCGGTGAGCCAATGAAGACCCTTTGAAGTCATATTGCATGGTATGCATTACAAGGGTCTCAACTCTCCAGGTTTAAGGTATTCTTCCTTCAGCTAAAACATGCATGTGGAACCCAGAGTATGACCAACCGTGTGAACGGGAGACGTGTTCAAATATGTCTCAGTTTTCCTCCCCTGGTACTCGGGTGCAACATTCCAGACGCTTTACTAACATTCGCCCCACTTGGAGAGTCAGCGCCTTTAACCTCCTGTTTGGCCCAGTTTGCAATTTCTGCGGAAGATGAACAGCAATAGGGAGAACCAATGAGAGACTACCTGGAGGTGTCTGGATGGGCAAATTTAACTCTCATTTCCCACCAGGAAGAGGAAAGAACCAAAGGCTCAGCATGCCATGCCCGAACAAGATTAAGGCCTGAAGCCATCCTGCGGTGTTGCGGCCAGCTCAAAAGAAATCGAGTTGAAGAAAGGAGCTCAGGGGCACTGTAAGTCACAAACCTGCAGAGTTATAAATGACAGCTATCGTCCAAAAATATACTGAAGTAAGGCTGCCAAGAGGACTTGAAAGCGGGGCAGAATTGCAGGAAACCGATTTCAGGAGGTAGACTGGAATTGCATTGAAAGCATAGGAAAAGAGGCAGAACGTCCACAATGATGCACTTGGCCAAAAAGGGCGTATGCGTTTTTTCCTGAATATATTCAGGAAAAAACGCATACGCCGGTTTTCGCCAACCAAGCAAATTTGCAAAGGAAATCTGCACTACAATGAAGTCTCACTTCCCCCCCCCCCAGCAAAAGGGCCATCTGAAAAAAGTGTAAAATCCAGTAAGGCAGGACAGGCTATGGAGAACTGGGAGCCTTGTTATGCTGATGGGCGGGATGTAAATTGCCAACAGACACTCAGGAGAAGTGTACGGTGTTTCCTGAAACATCTAAAAAACAAAGCAACAGAGCCTAGGGCACTTCCACTTATGGTCCTATAGCTTAGGGAAATTAAAATCAAAAAGACAGAGCCACCCCAAAGTTTGGGATGCCTCTGTTTACAAGAACCTCGTTTACCGTACAAGTTCTATATCACAGAAAGTGAAAAATGGATAAAGAACTTGTGGTACTTACGTACAATGCAGTATCACTCAGCAATGAAATCTATGTCATCAGGCCCGTAGCAGCATAATGAGTGGATTCAGGTACGATGATTCTATCTGAAATAAGTCACACAGAAAAAGAAACATCATAAGATATCACTAATACACGGAATGTAAACTTGGCTACACAGGAACTGAATTCCAAAACAGAACAGGGTCTCAAATTTAGAAAACCAACTTATGCTTGCTTAAGGGGAAAGGTGAGTTGGGGTGCTGCATAAAACCAGAGATTGAAATGAGCACAGATAAAGTTCCTTAAGCCAAATATGGAATAGACAAGAGCTACTCCTTGCTCAAAGAAATGGACTCAACACCGCATATTAAACGCCTAAGAATGTACCTGACTAGTAAGTATCTTAAAACCTATGGATTGCTATGTCTCCGAAAGAGAATCAAGCATGTGTACAGGGGCATAAACGCAGCAGTGATAGGATTGGAGAGGTTCGGTGAGCAAATGAAGACCCTTTGAAGTCATATTGCATGGTACCCATTCCACGGGTTTCAACTACCCAGGTTTAAGGTATTCTTCCTTCAGCTAAAACAGGCATGTGGAACCTAGAGTATGATCAACCATGTGATCGGGAGACGTATTCAAATATGTCTCAGTTTTCGTACCCTGGTACTCGGGTGCAACATTCCAGACGCTTTACTAACACTCTCCCGACTTGGAGAGTCAGTGCCTTTAACCTCCTGTTTGGCCCAGTTTGCAATTTCTGCGGAAGATGAACAGGAATAGGGAGAACCAATGAGAGAATAGCTGGAGGTGTCTGGACGGGCAAATTTAACTCTCATTTCCCACCAGGAAGAGGAAATAACCAAAGGCTCAGCGTGCCGTGCCGGAAACAGATTAGGGCCTGAAGCCATCCTGCGGTGTTGCGGCCAGCTCACAAGAAAGCGAGTTGAAGAAAGGAGCTCAGGGGCACTGTAATTCACAAACCTGCAGAGTTACAAATGACAGCTATCGTCCAAAAATATACTGAAGTAAGGCTGCCAAGAGGACTTGAAAGTGGGGCAGAATTGCAGGAAACCGATTTCAGGAGGTAGACTGGAATTGCATTGAAAGCATAGGAAAAGAGGCAGAAGGTCCACAATGATGCACTTGGCCAAAAAGGGCGTATGCGTTTTTTCCTGAATATATTCAGGAAAAAACGCATACGCCCTTTTTGGCCAACCAAGCAAACTTGCAAAGGAAATCTGCACTACAATGAAGTCTCACTTCCTCCCGGTCAAAAGGGCCATCTGAAAAAAGTGTAAAATCCAGAAAGGCTGGACAGGCCATGGAGAACTCGGAGCCTTGTTATGCTGATGGGCGGGATGTAAATTGCCAACAGACACTCGGGAGAAGTGTATGGTGTTTCCTGAAACATCTAAGAAACAAAGCAACAGAGCCTAGGGCACTTCCACTTATGGTCCTATAGCTTAGGGAAATTAAAATCAAAAAGCCACAGCCACCCCAAAGTTTGGGACGCCTCTGTTTACAAGAACCTCGTTTACCGTACAAGTTCAATATCACAGAAAGTGAAAAATGGATAAAGAACTTGTGGTACTTACGTAAAATGCAGTATCACTCAGCAATGAAATCTATGTCATCAGGCCCTTAGCAGCAAAATGAGTGGATTCAGGTATGATGATTCTAACTGAAATAAGTCACACAGAAAAAGAAACATCATAAGATATCACTAATACACGGAATGTAAACTTGGCTACACAGGAACTGAATTCCAAAACAGAACAGGGTCTCAAATTTAGAAAACCAACTTATGCTTGCTTAAGGGTAAAGGTGAGTTGGGGTGCTGCATAAAACCAGAGATGGAAATGAGCACAGATAAAGTTCCTTAAGCCAAATATGGAATAGACAAGAGCTACTCCTTGCTCAACGAAATGGACTCAACACCCCATATTAAACGCCTAAGAATGTACGTGACTAGTAAGTATCTTAAAACCTATGGATTGCTATGTCTCCGAAAGAGAATCAAGCGTGTGTACAGGGGCATCAACGCAGCAGTGATAGGATTGGAGAGGTTCGGTGAGCAAATGAAGACCCTTTGAAGTCATATTGCATGGTACCCATTCCACGGGTCTGAATTCTCCAGGTGTAAGCGATTCTTCCTTCAGCTAAAACATGCATGTGGAACCCAGAGTGTGATCAACCGTGTGATCGGGAGACGTGTTTAAATATGTCTTCGTTCTCGTCCGCTGGTACTCGGGTGCAACATTCCAGACGCTTTACTAACACTGTCCCAACTTGGAGAGTCAGCGCCTTTAACCTCCTGATTGGCCCAGTTTGCAATTTCTGCAGAAGATGAACAGGAATAGGGAGAACCAATGAGAGACTAGCTGGAGGTGTCTGGACGGGCAAATTTAACTCTCATTTCCCACCAGGAAGAGGAATTAACCAAAGGCTCAGCGTGCCGTGCCGGAACCGGATTAGGGCCTGAAGCCATCCTGCGGTGTTGCGGCCAGCTCACAAGAAAGCGAGTTGAAGAAAGGAGCTCAGGGGCACTGTAATTCACAAACCTGCAGAGTTATAAATGACAGCTATCGTCCAAAAATATACTGAAGTAAGGCTGCCAAGAGGACTTGAAAGCGGGGCAGAATTGCAGGAAACCGATTTCAGGAGGTAGACTGGAATTGCATTGAAAGCATAGGAAAAGAGGCAGAACGTCCACAATGATGCACTTGGCCAAAAAGGGCGTATGCGTTTTTTCCTGAATATATTCAGGAAAAAACGCATACGCCCTTTTTGGCCAACCAAGCAAGCTTGCAAAGGAAATCTGCACTACAATGAAGTCTCACTTCCCCCCGGTCAAAAGGGCCATCTGAAAAAAGTGTAAAATCCAGAAAGGCAGGACAGGCCATGGAGAACTGGGAGCCTTGTTATGCTGATGGGCGGGATGTAAATTGCCAACAGCCACTCGGGAGAAGTGTATGGTGTTTCCTGAAACACCTAAAAAACAAAGCAACAGAGCCTAGGGCACTTCCACTTATGGTCCTATAGCTTAGGGAAATGAAAATCAAAAAGACACAGCCACCCCAAAGTTTGGGACGGCTCTGTTTACAAGAACCTCGTTTACGGTACAAGTTCAATATCGCAGAAAGTGAAAAATGGATAAAGAAGTTGTGGTACTTACGTACAATGCAATATCACTCAGCAATGACATCTATGTCATCAGGCCCGTAGCAGCATCATGAGTGGATTCAGGTATGATGATTCTAACTGAAATAAGTCACACAGAAAAAGAAACATCATAAGATATCACTAATACACGGAATGCAAACTTGGCTACACAGGAACTGGATTACAAAACAGAACAGGGTCTGAAATTTAGAAAACCAACTTATGCTTGCTTAAGGGGAAAGGTGAGTTGGGGTGCTGCATAAAACCAGAGATTGAAATGAGCACAGATAAAGTTCCTTAAGCCAAATATGGAATAGACAAGAGCTACTCCTTGCTCAAAGAAATGGACTCAACACCCCAAATTAAACGCCTAAGAATGTACCTGACTAGTAAGTATCTTAAAACCTATGGATTGCTATGTCTCCAAAAGAGAATCAAGCGTGTGTACAGGGGCATAAACGCAGCAGTGATAGGATTGGAGAGGTTCGGTGAGCAAATAAAACCCTTTGAAGTCATATTGCATGGTACCCATTCCACGGGTCTCAACTCTCCAGGTTTAAGGGATTCTTCCTTCAGCTAAAACATGCATGTGGAACCCAGAGTATGATCAACCGTGTGATCGGAAGACGTGTTCAAATATGTCTCCGTTCTCGTCCCCTGGTACTCGGGTGCAACATTCCAGACGCTTTACTAACACTCTCCCGACTTGGAGAGTCAGTGCCTTTAACCTCCTGATTGGCCCAGTTTGCAATTTCTGCGGAAGATGAACAGGAATAGGGAGAACCAATGAGAGACTAGCTGGAGGTGTCTGGACGGGCAAATTTAACTCTCATTTCCCACCAGGAAGAGGAATTAACCAAAGGCTCAGCGTGCCGCGCCTGAACCAGATTAGGGCCTGAAGCAATCCTGCGGTGTTGCGGCCAGCTCACAAAAAAGCGAGTTGAAGAAAGGAGCTCAGGGGCACTGTAATTCACAAACCTGCAGAGTTATAAATGACAGCTATCGTCCAAAAATATACTGAAGTAAGGCTGCCAAGAGGACTTGAAAGCGGGGCAGAATTGCAGGAAACCGATTTCAGGAGGTACACTGGAATTGCATTTAAAGCATAGGAAAAGAGGCAGAACGTCCACAATGATGCACTTGGCCAAAAAGGGCGTATGCGTTTTTTCCTGAATATATTCAGGAAAAAACGCATACGCCCTTTTTGGCCAACCAAGCAAGCTTGCAAAGGAAATCTGCACTACAATGAAGTCTCGCTTCCCCCCGATCAAAAGGGCCATCTGAAAAAAGTGTAAAATCCAGAAAGGCAGGACAGGCCATGGAGAACTGGGAGCCTTGTTATGCTGATGGGCGGGATGTAAATTGCCAACAGCCACTGAGGAGAAGTGTATGGTGTTTCCTTAAACATCTAAAAAACAAAGCAACAGAGCCTAGGGCACTTCCACTTATGGTCCTATAGCTTAGGGAAATTAAAATCAAAAAGACACAGCCACCCCAAAGTTTGGGACACCTCTGTTTACAAGAACCTCGTTTACGGTACAAGTTCAATATCGCAGAAAGTGAAAAATGGATAAAGAAGTTGTGGTACTTACGTACAATGCAGTATCACTCAGCAATGAAATCTATGTCATCAGGCCCGTAGCAGCATAATGAGTGGATTCAGGTACGATGATTCTAACTGAAAGAAGTCACACAGAAAAAGAAACATCATAAGATATCACTAATACACGGAATGTAAACTTGGCTACACAGGAACTGAATTCCAAAACAGAACAGGGTCTCAAATTTAGAAAACCAACTTATGCTTGCTTAAGGGGAAAGGTGAGTTGGGGTGCTGCATAAAACCAGAGATTGAAATGAGCACAGATAAAGTTCCTTAAGCCAAATATGGAATAGACAAGAGCTACTCCTTGCTCAACGAAATGGACTCAACACCCCATATTAAACGCCTAAGAATGTACCTGACTAGTAAGTATCTTAAATCCTATGGATTGCTATGTCTCCGAAAGAGAATCAAGCGTGTGTACAGGGGCATAAACGCAGCAGTGATAGGATTGGAGAGGTTTGGTGAGCAAATGAAGACCCTTTGAAGTCATACTGCATGGTACCCATTCCACGGGTCTGAATTCTCCAGTTGTAAGCGATTCTTCCTTCAGCTAAAACATGCATGTGGAACCCAGAGTATGATCAACCGTGTGATCGGGAGACGTCTTCAAATATGTCTCCGTTCTCGTCCCCTGGTAATCGGGTGCAACATTCCAGACGCTTTACTAACACTCTCCCGACTTGGAGAGTCAGTGCCTTTAACCTCCTGATTGGCCCAGTTTGCAATTTCTGCGGAAGATGAACAGGAATAGGGAGAACCAATGAGAGACTAGCTGGAGGTGTCTGGACGGGCAAATTTAACTCTCATTTCCCACCAGGAAGAGGAATTAACCAAAGGCTCAGCGTGCCGTGCCGGAACCAGATTAGGGCCTGAAGCAATCCTGCGGTGTTGCGGCCAGCTCACAAGAAAGCGAGTTGAAGAAAGGAGCTCAGGGGCACTGTAATTCACAAACCTGCAGAGTTATAAATGACAGCTATCGTCCAAAAATATACTGAAGTAAGGCTGCCAAGAGGACTTGAAAGCGGGGCAGAATTGCAGGAAACCGATTTCAGGAGGTAGACTGGAATTGCATTGAAAGCATAGGAAAAGAGGCAGAACGTCCACAATGATGCACTTGGCCAAAAAGGGCGTATGCGTTTTTTCCTGAATATATTCAGGAAAAAACGCATACGCCCTTTTTGGCCAACCAAGCAAGCTTGCAAAGGAAATCTGCACTACAATGAAGTCTCACTTCCCCCCGGTCGAAAGGGCCATCTGAAAAAAGTGTAAAATCCAGAAAGGCAGGACAGGCCATGGAGAACTGGGAGCCTTGTTATGCTGATGGGCGGGATGTAAATTGCCAACAGCCACTCGGGAGAAGTGTATGGTGTTTCCTGAAACATCTAAAAAACAAAGCAACAGAGCCTAGGGCACTTCCACTTATGGTCCTATAGTTTAGGGAAATGAAAATCAAAAAGACACAGCCACCCCAAAGTTTGGGACGGCTCTGTTTACAAGAACCTCGTTTACGGTACAAGTTCAATATCGCAGAAAGTGAAAAATGGATAAAGAAGTTGTGGTACTTACGTACAATGCAATATCACTCAGCAATGACATCTATGTCATCAGGCCCGTAGCAGCATAATGAGTGGATTCAGGTATGATGATTCTAACTGAAATAAGTCACACAGAAAAAGAAACATCATAAGATATCACTAATACACGGAATGTAAACTTGGCTACACAGGAACTGAATTACAGAACAGAACAGGGTCTGAAATTTAGAAAACCAACTTATGCTTGCTTAAGGGGAAAGGTGAGTTGGGGTGCTGCATAAAACCAGAGATTGAAATGAGCACAGATAAAGTTCCTTAAGCCAAATATGGAATAGACAAGAGCTACTCCTTGCTCAACGAAATGGACTCAACACCCCATATTAAACGCCTAAGAATGTACCTGACTAGTAAGTATCTTAAAACCTATGGATTGCTATGTCTCTGAAAGAGAATCAAGCGTGTGTACAGGGGCATAAATGCAGCAGTGATAGGATTGGAGAGGTTCGGTGAGCAAATGAAGACCCTTTGAAGTCATATTGCATGGTACCCATTCCACGGGTCTGAATTCTCCAGGTGTAAGCGATTCTTCCTTCAGCTAAAACATGCATGTGGAACCCAGAGTATGATCAACCGTGTGATCGGGAGACGTGTTCAAATATGTCTCCGTTCTCGTCCCCTGGTACTCGGGTGCAACATTCCAGACGCTTTACTAACACTCTCCCGACTGGGAGGGTCAGTGCCTTTAACCTCCTGACTGGCCCAGTTTGCAATTTCTGCGGAAGATGAACAGGAATAGGGAGAACCAATGAGAGACTAGCTGGAGGTGTTTGGACGGGCAAATTTAACTCTCATTTCCCACCAGGAAGAGGAATTAACCAAAGGCTCAGCGTGCCGTGCCGGAACCAGATTAGGGCCTGAAGCAATCCTGCGGTGTTGCGGCCAGCTCACAAGAAAGCGAGTTGAAGAAAGGAGCTCAGGGGCACTGTAATTCACAAACCTGCAGAGTTATAAATGACAGGTATCGTCCAAAAATATACTGAAGTAAGGCTGCCAAGAGGACTTGAAAGCGGGGCAGAATTGCAGGAAACCGATTTCAGGAGGTAGACTGGAATTGCATTGAAAGCATAGGAAAAGAGGCAGAACGTCCACAATGATGCACTTGGCCAAAAAGGGCGTATGCGTTTTTTCCTGAATATATTCAGGAAAAAACGCATACGCCCTTTTTGGCCAACCAAGCAAGCTTGCAAAGGAAATCTGCACTACAATGAAGTCTCACTTCCCCCCGGTCAAAAGGGCCATCTGAAAAAAGTGTAAAATCCAGAAAGGCAGGACAGGCCATGGAGAACTGGGAGCCTTGTTATGCTGATGGGCGGGATGTAAATTGCCAACAGCCACTCGGGAGAAGTGTATGGTGTTTCCTGAAACATCTAAAAAACAAAGCAACAGAGCCTAGGGCACTTCCACTTATGGTCCTATAGCTTAGGGAAATTAAAATCAAAAAGACACAGCCACCCCAAAGTTTGGGACGGCTCTGTTTACAAGAACCTCATTTACGGTACAAGTTCAATATCACAGAAAGTGAAAAATGGATAAAGAAGTTGTGGTACTTACGTACAATGCAATATCACTCAGCAATGACATCTATGTCATCAGGCCCGTAGCAGCATAATGAGTGGATTCAGGTATGATGATTCTAACTGAAATAAGTCACACAGAAAAAGAAACATCATAAGATATCACTAATACACGGAATGTAAACTTGGCTACACAGGAACTGGATTACAAAAGAGAACAGGGTCTCAAATTTAGAAAACCAACTTATGCTTGCTTAAGGGGAAAGGTGAGTTGGGGTGCTGCATAAAACCAGAGATTGAAATGAGCACAGATAAAGTTCCTTAAGCCAAATACGGAATAGACAAGAGCTACTCCTTGCTCAACGAAATGGACTCAACACCCCATATTAAACGCCTACGAATGTACCTGACTAGTAATTATCTTAAAACCTATGGATTGCTATGTCTCTGAAAGAGAATCAAGCGTGTGTACAGCGGCATAAACGCAGCAGTGATAGGATTGGAGAGGTTCGGTGAGCAAATGAAGACCCTTTGAAGTCATATTGCATGGTACCCATTCCACGGGTTTCAACTACCCAGGTTTAAGGTATTCTTCCTTCAGCTAAAACATGCATGTGGAACCTAGAGTATGATCAACCGTGTGATCGGGAGACGTGTTCAAATATGTCTCAGTTTTCCTCCCCTGGTACTCGGGTGCAACATTCCAGACGCTTTAAAACACTCTCCCCACTTGGAGCGTTAGCGCCTTTAACCTCCTGTTTGGCCCAGTTTGTAATTTCTGCGGAAGATGAACAGGAATAGCGAGAACCAATGAGAGACTAGCTGGAGGTGTCTGGACGGGCAAATTTAACTCTCATTTCCCACCAGGAAGAGGAATTAACCAAAGGCTCAGCGTGCCGTGCCGGAACCAGATTAGGGCCTGAAGCCATCCTGCGGTGTTGCGGCCAGCTCAAAAGAAAGCGAGTTGAAGAAAGGAGCTCAGGGGCACTGTAATTCACAAACCTGCAGAGTTATAAATGACAGCTATCGCCCAAAATTATACTGAAGTAAGGCTCCCAAGAGGACTTGAAAGCGGGGCAGAATTGCAGGAAACCGATTTCAGGAGGTAGACTGGAATTGCATTGAAAGCATAGGAAAAGATGCAGAACGTCCACAATGATGCACTTGGCCAAAAAAGGCGTATGCATTTTTTCCTGAATATATTCAGGAAAAAACGCATACGCACATTTTGGCCAACCAAGCAAGCTTGCAAAGGAAATCTGCACTACAATGAAGTCTCACTTCCCTTCGGTCAAAAGGGCCATCTGAAAAAAGTGTAAAATCCAGAAAGGCAGGACAGGCCATGGAGAACTGGGAGCCTTGTTATGCTGATGGGCGGGATGTAAATTGCCAACAGACACTCGGGAGAAGTGTATGGTGTTTCCTGAAACATCTAAAAAACAAAGCAACAGAGCCTAGGGCACTTCCACTTATGGTCCTATAGCTTAGGGAAATTAAAATCAAAAAGACACAGCCACCCCGAAGTTTGGAACGGCTCTGTTTACAAGAAACTCGTTTACAGTACAAGTTCAACATCGCAGAAAGTGAAAAATGGATAAAGAAGTTGTGGTATTTACTTACAAAGCAATATCACTCAGCAATGAAATCTATGTCATCAGGCCCTTAGCAGCACAATGAGTGGATTCAGGTATGATGATTCTAACTGAAATAAGTCACACAGAAAAAGAAACATCATAAGATATCAGTAATACACGGAATGTAAACTTGGCTACACAGGAACTGAATTACAGAACAGAAAAGGGTCTCAAATTTAGAAAACCAACTTATGCTTGCTTAAGGGGAAAGGTGAGTTAGGGTACTGCATAAAACCAGAGATTGAAATGAGCACAGATAAAGTTCCTTAAGCCAAATATGGAATAGACAAGCGCTACTCCTTGCTCAACGAAATGGACTCAACACCGCATATTAAACGCCTAAGAATGTACCTGACTAGTAAGTATCTTAAAACCTATGGATTGCTATGTCTCCGAAAGAGAATCAAGCATGTGTACAGGGGCATAAACGCAGCAGTGATAGGATTGGAGAGGTTCGGTGAGCAAATGAAGACCCTTTGAAGTCATATTGCATGGTACCCATTCCACGGGCCTCAACTCTCTAGGTTTAAGGTATTCTTCCGTCAGCTAAAACATGCATGTGGAACCCAGAGTATGATCAACCGTGTGAACGGGAGACGTGTTCAAATATGTCTCAGTTTTCCTCCCCTGGTACTCGGGTGAAACATTCCAGACGCTTTAAAACACTCTCCCCACTTGGAGAGTCAGCGCCTTTAACCTCCTGTTTGGCCCAGTTTGCAATTTCTGCGGAAGATGAACAGGAATAGCGAGAACCAATGAGAGACTAGCTGGAGGTGTCTGGACGGGCAAATTTAACTCTCATTTCCCACCAGGAAGAGGAAATAACCAAAGGCTCAGCGTGCCGTGCCGGAAACAGATTAGGGCCTGAAGCCATCCTGCGGTGTTGCAGCCAGGTCACAAGAAAGCGAGTTGAAGAAAGGAGCTCAGGGGCACTGTAATTCACAAACCTGCAGAGTTATAAATGACAGCTATCGTCCAAAAATATACTGAAGTAAGGCTGCCAAGAGGACTTGAAAGCGGGGCAGAATTGCAGGAAACCGATTTCAGGAGGTAGACTGGAATTGCATTGAAAGCATAGGAAAAGAGGCAGAACGTCCACAATGATGCACTTGGCCAAAAAGGGCGTATGCGTTTTTTCCTGAATATATTCAGGAAAAAACGCATACGCCCTTTTCGGCCAACCTAGCAAGCTTGCAAAGTAAATCTGCACTACAATGAAGTCTCACTTCCCCCCGGTCAAAAGGGCCATCTGAAAAAAGTGTAAAATCCAGAAAGGCAGGACAGGCCATGGAGAACTGGGAGCCTTGTTATGCTGATGGGCGGGTTGTAAATTGCCAACAGACACTCGGGAGAAGTGTATGGTGTTTCCTAAAACATCTAAAAAACAAAGCAACAGAGCCTAGGGCACTTCCACTTATGGTCCTATAGCTTAGGGAAATTAAAATCAAAAAGACACAGCCACCCCAAAGTTTGGGACGCCTCTGTTTACAAGAACCTCGTTTACCGTACAAGTTCAATATCACAGAAAGTGAAAAATGGATAAAGAAATTGTGGTACTTACGTACAAAGCAGTATCACTCAGCAATGAAATCTATGTCATCAGGCCCGTGGCAGCATAATGAGTGGATTCAGGTACGATGATTCTAACTGAAATAAGTCATACAGAAAAAGAAACATCAGAAGATATCACTAATACACGGAATGTAATCTTGGCTACACAGGAACTGAATTCCAAAACAGAACAGGGTCTCAAATTTAGAAAACCAACTTATGCTTGCTTAAGGGGAAAGGTGAGTTGGGGTGCTGCATAAAACCAGAGACTGAAATGAGCACAGAGAAAATTCCTTAAGCCAAATATGGAATAGACAAGAGCTACTCCTTGCTCAACGAAATGGACTCAACACCCCATATTAAACGCCTAAGAATGTACCTGACTCGTAAGTGTCTTAAAACCTATGGATTGCTATGTCTCCAAAAGAGAATCAAGCATGTGTACAGGGGCATAAACGCAGCAGTGATTGGATTGGAGAAGTTCGGTGAGCAAATGAAGACCCTTTGAAGTCATATTGCATGGTAACCTTTCCACGGGTCTCAACTCTCCAGGTTTAAGGTATTCTTCCTTCAGCTAAAACATGCATGTGGAACCCAGAGTATGATCAACCGTGTGAACAGGAGACGTGTTCAAATATGTCTCAGTTTTCCTCCCCTGGTACTCGGGTGCAACATTCCAGACGCTTTACTAACACTCTCCCGACTTGGAGAGTCAGTCCCTTTAACGTCCTGTTTGGCCCAGTTTGCAATTTCTGCGGAAGATGAACAGGAATAGGGAGAACCAATGAGAGACTAGCTGGAGGTGTCTGGACGGGCAAATTTAACTCTCATTTCCCACCAGGAAGAGGAATTAACCAAAGGCACAGCGTGCCATGCCAGAACCAGATTAGGGTCTGAAGCCATCCTGCGGTGTTGCGGCCAGGTCACAAGAAAGCGAGTTGAAGAAAGGAGCTCAGGGGCACTGTAATTCACAAACCTGCAGAGTTATAAATGACAGCTATCGTCCAAAAATATACTGAAGTAAGGCTGCCAAGAGGACTTGAAAGCGGGGCAGAATTGCAGGAAACCGATTTCAGGAGGTAGACTGGAATTGCATTGAAAGCATAGGAAAACAGGCAGAACGTCCACAATGATGCACTTGGCCAAAAAGGGCGTATGCGGTTTTTCCTGAATATATTCAGGAAAAAACGCATACGCCCTTTTTGGCCAACCAAGCAAACTTGAAAAGGAAATCTGCACTACAATGAAGTCTCACTTCCCCCCGGTCAAAAGGGCCATCTGATAAAAGTGTAAAATCCAGAAATGCAGGACAGGCCATGGAGAACTGGGAGCCTTGTTATGCTGAAGGGCGGGATGTAAATTGCCAACAGCCACTCGGGAGAAGTGTATGGTGTTTCCTGAAACATCTAAAAAACAAAGCAACAGAGCCTAGGGCACTTCCACTTATGGTCCTATAGCTTAGGGAAATTAAAATCAAAAAGACACAGCCACCCCAAAGTTTGGGACGCCTCTGTTTACAAGAACCTCGTTTACAGTACATGTTCAATATCACAGAAAGTGAAAAATGGATAAAGAACTTGTGGTACTTACGTACAAAGCAGTATCACTCAGCAATGAAATCTATGTCATCAGGCCCGTAGCAGCATAATGAGTGGATTCAGGTACGATGATTCTAACTGAAATAAGTCACACAGAAAAAGAAACATCATAAGATATCACTAATACACGGAATGTAAACTTGGCTACACAGGAACTGAATTCCAAAACAGAACAGGGTCTCAAATTTAGAAAACCAACTTATGCTTGCTTAAGGGGAAAGGTGAGTTGGGGTGCTGCATAAAACCAGAGATTGAAATGAGCACAGATAAAGTTCCTTAAGCCAAATATGGAATAGACAAGAGCTACTCCTTGCTCAACGAAATGGACTCAACACCCCATATTAAACGCCTAAGAATGTACCTGACTAGTAAGTATCTTAAAACCTATGGATTGCTATGTCTCCGAAAGAGAATCAAGTATGTGTACAGGGGCATATACGCAGCAGTGATAGGATTGGAGAGGTTCGGTGAGCAAATGAAGACCCTTTGAAGTCATATTGCATGGTACCCATTCCACGGATTTCAACTACCCAGGTTTAAGGTATTCTTCCTTCAGCTAAAACACACATGTGGAACCTAGAGTATGATCAACCATGTGATCGGGAGACGTGTTCAAATATGTCTCAGTTTTCATACCCTGGTACACGGGTGCAACATTCCAGACGCTTTAAAACACTCTCCCCTCTTGGAGAGTCACTGCCTTTAACCTCCTGTTTGGCCCAGTTTGCAATTTCTGTGGAAGATGAACAGGAATAGCGAGAACCAATGAGAGACTAGCTGGAGGTGTCTGGACGGGCAAATTTAACTCTCATTTCCCACCAGGAAGAGGAAATAACCA
This sequence comes from Grampus griseus, assembly GCF_964374135.1. Taxonomy (NCBI): domain Eukaryota; kingdom Metazoa; phylum Chordata; class Mammalia; order Artiodactyla; family Delphinidae; genus Grampus; species Grampus griseus. The sequence continues at coordinate 796,922 of NW_028133341.1, read as the reverse complement.
AAGGCTCAGCGTGCCGTGCCAGAACCAGATTAGGGCCTGAAGCCATCCTGCGGTGTTGCGGCCAGCTCAAAAGAAAGCGAGTTGAAGAAAGGAGCTCAGGGGCACTGTAATTCACAAACCTGCAGAGTTATAAATGACAGCTATCGTCCAAAAATATACTGAAGTAAGGCTGCCAAGAGGACTTGAAAGCGGGGCAGAATTGCAGGAAACCGATTTCAGGAGGTAGACTGGAATTGCATTGAAAGCATAGGAAAAGAGGCAGAACGTCCACAATGATGCACTTGGCCAAAAAGGGCGTATGCGTTTTTACCTGAATATATTCAGGAAAAAACGCATACGCCCTTTTTGGCCAACCAAGCAAGCTTGCAAAGGAAATCTGCACTACAATGAAGTCTCACTTCCCCCCGGTCAAAAGGGCCATCTGAAAAAAGTGTAAAATCCAGAAAGGCAGGACAGGCCATGGAGAACTGGGAGCCTTGTTATGCTGATGGGCGGGTTGTAAATTGTCAACAGACACTCGGGAGAAGTGTATGGTGTTTCCTGAAACATCTAAAAAACAAAGCAACGGAGCCTAGGGCACTTCCACTTATGGTCCTATAGCTTAGGGAAATTAAAATCAAAAAGACACAGCCACCCCAAAGTTTGGGACACCTCTGTTAACAAAAACCTCGTTTACCGTACAAGTTCAATATCACAGAAAGTGAAAAATGGATAAAGAACTTGTGGTACTTACGTACAATGCAGTATCACTCAGCAATGAAATCTATGTCATCAGGCCCGTAGCAGCATAATGAGTGGATTCAGGTACGATGATTCTAACTGAAATAAGTCACACAGAAAATGAAACATCATAAGATATCAGTAATACACGGAATGTAAACTTGGCTACACAGGAACTGAATTCCAAAACAGAACAGGGTCTCAAATTTAGAAAACCAACTTATGCTTGCTTAAGGGGAAAGGTGAGTTGGGGTGTTGCATAAAACCAGAGATTGAAATGAGCACAGATAAAGTTCCTTAAGCCAAATATGGAATAGACAAGAGCTACTCCTTGCTCAACGAAATGGACTCAACACCGCATATTAAACGCCTAAGAATGTACCTGACTAGTAAGTATCTTAAAACCTATGGATTGCTATGTCTCCGAAAGAGAATCAAGCATGTGTACAGGGGCATAAACGCAGCAGTGATAGGATTGGAGAGGTTCGGTGAGCAAATGAAGACCCTTTGAAGTCATATTGCATGGTACCCATTCCACGGGTCTCAACTCTGCAGGTTTAAAGTATTCTTCCTTCAGCTAAAACATGCATGTGGAACCCAGAGTATGATCAACCGTGTGAACGGGAGACGTGTTCAAATATGTTTCAGTTTTTCTCCCCTGGTACTCGGGTGCAACATTCCAGACACTTTACTAACACTCTCCCGACTTGGAGAGTCAGCGCCTTTAACCTCCTGTTTGGCCCAGTTTGCAATTTCTGCGGAAGATGAACAGGAATAGGGAGAACCAATGAGAGACTAGCTGGAGGTGTCTGGACGGGCGAATTTAACTCTCATTTCCCACCAGGAAGAGGAATTAACCAAAGGCTCAGTGTGACGTGCCGGAACCAGATTAGGACCTGAAGCCATCCTGCGGTGTTGCCTCCAGGTCACAAGAAAGCGAGTTGAAGAAAGGAGCTCAGGGGCACTGTAATTCACAAACCTGCAGAGTTATAAATGACAGCTATCGTCCAAAAATATACTGAAGTAAGGCTGCCAAGAGGACTTGAAAGCGGGGCAGAATTGCAGGAAACCGATTTCAGGAGGTAGACAGGAATTGCACTGAAAGCATAGGAAAAGAGGCAGAACGTCCACAATGATGCACTTGGCCAAAAAGGGCGTATGCGTTTTTTCCTGAATATATTCAGGAAAAAACGCATACGCCCTTTTTGGCCAACCAAGCAAGCTTGCAAAGGAAATCTGCACTACAATGAAGTCTCACTTCCTCCCCGGTCAAAAGGGCCATTTGAAAAAAGTGTAAAATCCAGAAAGGCAGGACAGGCCATGGAGAACTGGGAGCCTTGTTATGCTGATGGGCGGGATGTAAATTGCCAACAGACACTCGGGAGAAGTGTATGGTGTTTCCTGAAACATCTAAGAAACAAAGCAACAGAGCCTAGGGCACTTCCACTTATGGTCCTATAGCTTAGGGAAATTAAAATCAAAAAGACACAGCCACCCCAAAATTTGGAACGGCTCTGTTTACAAGAACCTCGTTTACAGTACAAGTTCAACATCGCAGAAAGTGAAAAATGGATAAAGAACTTGTGGTATTTACATACAAAGCAATATCACTCAGCAATGAAATCTATGTCATCAGGCCCTTAGCAGCACAATGAGTGGATTCAGGTATGATGATTCTAACTGAAATAAGTCACACAGAAAAAGAAACATCCTAAGATATCAGTAATACACGGAATGTAAACTTGGCTACACAGGAACTGAATTACAGAACAGAACAGGGTCTCAAATTTAGAAAACCAACTTATGCTTGCTTAAGGGGAAAGGTGAGTTGGGGTGCTGCATAAAACCAGAGATTGAAATGAGCACAGATAAAGTTCCTTAAGCCAAATATGGAATAGACAAGAGCTACTCCTTGCTCAACGAAATGGACTCAACACCCCATATTAAACGCCTAAGAATGTACCTGACTAGTAAGTATCTTAAAACCTATGGATTGCTATGTCTCCGAAAGAGAATCAAGTACGTGTACAGGGGCATATACGCAGCAGTGATAGGATTGGAGAGGTTCGGTGAGCAAATGAAGACCCTTTGAAATCATATTGCATGGTACCCATTCCACGGATTTCAACTACCCAGGTTTAAGGTATTCCTCCTTCAGCTAAAACACGCATGTGGAACCTAGAGTATGATCAACCATGTGATCGGGAGACGTGTTCAAATATGTCTCAGTTTTCATACCCTGGTACTCGGGTGCAACATTCCAGACGCTTTAAAACACTCTCCCCACTTGGAGAGTCAGCGCCTTTAACCTCCTGTTTGGCCCAGTTTGCAATTTCTGCGGAAGATGAACAGGAATAGCGAGAACCAATGAGAGACTAGCTGGAGGTGTCTGGACGGGCAAATTTAACTCTCATTTCCCACCAGGAAGAGGAATTAACCAACGACTCAGCGTGCCGTGCCGGAACCAGATTAGGGCCTGAAGCCATCCTGCGGTGTTGCTGCCAGCTCAAAAGAAAGCGAGTTGAAGAAAGGAGCTCAGGGGCACTGTAATTCACAAAACTGCAGAGTTATAAATGACAGCTATCGTCCAAAAATATACTGAAGTAAGGCTGCCAAGAGGACTTGAAAGCGGGGCAGAATTGCAGGAAACCGATTTCAGGAGGTAGACTGGAATTGCATTGAAAGCATAGGAAAAGAGGCAGAACGTCCACAATGATGCACTTGGCCAAAAAGGGCGTATGCGTTTCTTCCTGAATATATTCAGGAAAAAACGCATACGCACTTTTTGTCCAACCAAGCAAACTTGCAAAGGAAATCTGCACTACAATGAAGTCTCACTTCCCCCCGGTCAAAAGGGTCATCTGAAAAAAGTGTAAAATCCAGAAAGGCAGAACAGGCCATGGAGAACTGGCAGCCTTGTTATGCTGATGGGCGGGATGTAAATTGCCAACAGACACTCGGGAGAAGTGTATGGTGTTTCCTGAAACATCTAAAAAACAAAGCAACAGAGCCTAGGGCACTTCCTCTTATGGTCCTATAGCTTAGGGAAATTAAAATCAAAAAGACACAGCCACCCCAAAGTTTGGGACGCCTCTGTTTACAAGAACCTCGTTTACCATACAAGTTCAATATCACAGAAAGTGAAAAATGGATAAAGAACTTGTGGTACTTACGTACAATGCAGTATCACTCAGCAATGAAATCTATGTCATCAGGCCCGTAGCAGCATAACGAGTGGATTCAGGTACGATGATTCTAACTGAAATAAGTCACACAGAAATAGAAACATCATAAGATATCAGTAATACACGGAATGTAAACTTGGCTACACAGGAACTGAATTCCAAAACAGAACAGGGTCTCAAATATAGAAAACCAACTTATGCTTGCTTAAGGGGAAAGGTGAGTTGGGGTGCTGCATAAAACCAGAGATTGTAATGAGCACAGATAAAGTTCCTTAAGCCAAATATGGAATAGACAAGAGCTACTCCTTGCTCAACGAAATGGACTCAACACCCCATATTAAACGCCTAAGAATGTACCTGACTAGTAAGTATCTTAAAACCTATGGATTGCTATGTCTCCAAAAGAGAATCAAGCGTGTGTACAGGGGCATAAACGCAGCAGTGATAGGATTGGAGAGGTTCGGTGAGCAAATGAAGACCCTTTGAAGTCATATTGCATGGTACCCATTCCACGGGTCTCAACTCTCCAGGTTTAAGGTATTCTTCCTTCAGCTAAAACATGCATGTGGAACCCAGAGTATGATCAACTGTGTGAACGGGAGACGTGTTCAAATATGTCTCAGTTTTCCTCCCCTGGTACTCGGGTGCAACATTCCAGAGGCTTTACTAACACTCTCCCCACTTGGAGAGTCAGCGACTTTAACCTCCTGTTTGGCCCAGTTTGCAATTTCTGCGGAAGATGAACAGGAATAGGGAGAACCAATGAGAGACTAGCTGGAGGTGTCTGGACGGGCAAATTTAACTCTCATTTCCCACCAGGAAGAGGAATTAACCAAAGGCTCAGCGTGCCGTGCTGGAACCAGATTAGGGCCTGAAGCCATCCTGCGGTGTTGCGGCCAGGTCACAAGAAAGCGAGTTGAAGAAAGGAGCTCAGGGGCACTGTAATTCACAAACCTGCAGAGTTATAAATGACAGCTATCGTCCAAAAATATACTGAAGTAAGCCTGCCAAGAGGACTTGAAAACGGGGCAGAATTGCAGGAAACCGATTTCAGGAGGTAGACTGGAATTGCATTGAAAGCATAGGAAAAGAGGCAGAACGTCCACAATGATGCACTTGGCCAAAAAGGGCATATGCGTTTTTTCCTGAATATATTCAGGAAAAAACGCATACGCACTTTTTGGCCAACCAAGCAAGCTTTCAAAGGAAATCTGCACTACAATGAAGTCTCACTTCCCCCCGGTCAACAGGGCCATCTGAAAAAAGTGTAAAATCCAGAAAGGCAGGACAGGCCATGGAGAACTGGGAGCCTTGTTATGCTGATGGGCGGGATGTAAATTGCCAACAGACACTCAGGAGAAGTGTATGGTGTTTCTTGAAACATCTAAAAAACAAAGCAACAGAGCCTAGGGCACTTGCACTTATGGTCCTATAGCTTAGGGAAATTAAAATCAAAAAGACACAGCCACCCCAAAGTTTGGGATGCCTCTGTTTACAAGAACCTCGTTTACAGTACAAGTTCAACATCGCAGAAAGTGAAAAATGGATAAAGAAGTTGTGGTATTTACTTACAAAGCAATATCACTCAGCAATGAAATCTATGTCATCAGGCCTTTAGGAGCACAATGAGTGGATTCAGGTATGATGATTCTAACTGAAATAAGTCATACAGAAAAATAAACATCATAAGATATCAGTAATACACGGAATGTAAACTTGGCTACACAGGAACTGAATTCCAAAACAGAACAGGGTCTCAAATTTAGAAAACCAACTTATGCTTGCTTAAGGGGAAAGGTGAGTTGGGGTGCTGCATAAAACCAGAGATTGAAATGAGCACAGATAAAGTTCCTTAAGCCAAATATGGAATAGACAAGAGCTACTCCTTGCTCAACGAAATGGACTCAACACCCCATATTAAACACCTAAGAATGTACCTGACTAGTAAGTATCTTAAAACCTATGGATTGCTATGTCTCCAAAAGAGAATCAAGCGGGTGTACAGGGGCATAAACGCAGCAGTGATAGGATTGTAGAGGTTCGGTGAGCAAATGAAGACCCTTTGAAGGCATATTGCATGGTACCCATTACACGGGTCTCAACTCTCCAGGTTTAAGGTATTCTTCCTTCAGCTAAACCATGCATGTGGAACCGAGAGTATGATCAACCATGTGATCGGGAGACGTGATCAAATATGTCTCAGTTTTCATACCCTGGTACTCGGGTGCAACATTCCAGACGCTTTACTAACACTCTCCCCACTTGGAGAGTCAGTCCCTTTAACCTCCTGTTTGGCCCAGTTTGCAATTTCTGCGGAAGATGAACAGGAATAGCGAGAACCAATGAGAGACTAGCTGGAGATGTCTGGACGGGGAAATTTAACTCTCATTTCCCACCAGGAAGAGGAAATAACCAAAGGCTCAGCGTGCCGTGCCGGAACCAGATTAGGGCCTGAAGCCATCCTGCGGTGTTGCGGCCAGCTCAAAAGAAAGCTAGTTGAAGAAAGGAGCTCAGGGGCACTGTAATTCACAAACCTGCAGAGTTATAAATGACAGCTATCGTCCAAAAATATACTGAAGTAAGGCTGCCAAGAGGACTTGAAAGCGGGGCAGAATTGCAGGAAACCGATTTCAGGAGGTAGACTGGAATTGCATTGAAAGCATAGGAAAAGAGGCAGAACGTCCACAATGATGCACTTGGCCAAAAAGGGCGTATGCGTTTTTTCCTGAATATATTCAGGAAAAAACGCATACGCCCTTTTTGGCCAACCAAGCAAACTTGCAAAGGAAATCTTCACTACACTGAAGTCTCACTTCCCCCCGGTCAAAAGGGCCATCTGAAAAAAGTGTAAAATCCAGAAAGGCAGGACAGGCCATGGAGAACTGGGAGCCTTTTTATGCTGATGGGCGGGATGTAAATTGCCAACAGACACTCGGGAGAAGTGTATGGTGTTTCCTGAAACATCTAAAAAACAAAGCAACAGAGCCTAGGGCACTTCCACTTATGGTCCTATAGCTTAGGGAAATTAAAATCAAAAAGACACAGCCACCCCAAAGTTTGGGATGCCTCTGTTTACAAGAACCTCGTTTACAGTACAAGTTCAACATCGCAGAAAGTGAAAAATGGATAAAGAAGTTGTGGTAATTACTTACAAAGCAATATCACTCAGCAATGAAATCTATGTCATCAGGCCTTTAGGAGCACAATGAGTGGATTCAGGTATGATGATTCTAACTGAAATAAGTCATACAGAAAAATAAACATCATAAGATATCAGTAATACACGGAATGTAAACTTGGCTACACAGGAACTGAATTCCAAAACAGAAGAGGGTCTCAAATTTAGAAAACCAACTTATGCTTGCTTAAGGGGAAAGGTGAGTTGGGGTGCTGCATAAAACCAGAGATTGAAATGAGCACAGATAAAGTTCCTTAAGCCAAATATGGAATAGACAAGAGCTACTCCTTGCTCAACGAAATGGACTCAACACCCCATATTAAACGCCTAAGAATGTACCTGACTAGTAAGTATCTTAAAACCTATGGATTGCTATGTCTCCAAAAGAGAATCAAGCGTGTGTACAGGGGCATAAACGCAGCAGTGATAGGATTGGACAGGTTCGGTGAGCAAATGAAGACCCTTTGAAGGCATATTGCATGGTACCCATTACACGGGTCTCAACTCTCCAGGTTTAAGGTATTCTTCCTTCAGCTAAAACATGCATGTGGAACCGAGAGTATGATCAACCATGTGATCGGGAGACGTGATCAAATATGTCTCAGTTTTCATACCCTGGTACTCGGGTGCAACATTCCAGACGCTTTACTAACACTCTCCCCACTTGGAGAGTCAGTCCCTTTAACCTCCTGTTTGGCCCAGTTTGCAATTTCTGCGGAAGATGAACAGGAATAGCGAGAACCAATGAGAGACTAGCTGGAGATGTCTGGACGGGCAAATTTAACTCTCATTTCCCACCAGGAAGAGGAAATAACCAAAGGCTCAGCGTGCCGTGCCGGAACCAGATTAGGGCCTGAAGCCATCCTGCGGTGTTGCGGAGAGCTCAAAAGAAAGCTAGTTGAAGAAAGGAGCTCAGGGGCACTGTAATTCACAAACCTGCAGAGTTATAAATGACAGCTATCGTCCAAAAATATACTGAAGTAAGGCTGCCAAGAGGACTTGAAAGCGGGGCAGAATTGCAGGAAACCGATTTCAGGAGGTAGACTGGAATTGCATTGAAAGCATAGGAAAAGAGGCAGAACGTCCACAATGATGCACTTGGCCAAAAAGGGCGTATGCGTTTTTTCCTGAATATATTCAGGAAAAAACGCATACGCACTTTTTGGCCAACCAAGCAAACTTGCAAAGGAAATCTTCACTACACTGAAGTCTCACTTCCCCCCGGTCAAAAGGGACATCTGAAAAAAGTGTAAAATCCAGAAAGGCAGGACAGGCCATGGAGAACTGGGAGCCTTTTTATGCTGATGGGCGGGATGTAAATTGCCAACAGACACTCGGGAGAAGTGTATGGTGTTTCCTGAAACATCTAAAAAACAAAGCAACAGAGCCTAGGGCACTTCCACTTATGGTCCTATAGCTTAGGGAAATTAAAATCAAAAAGACACAGACACCCCAAAGTTTGGGACGCCTCTGTTTACAAGAACCTCGTTTACCGTACAAGTTCAATATCACAGAAAGTGAAAAATGGATAAAGAAGTTGTGGTATTTACTTACAAAGCAATATCACTCAGCAATGAAATCTATGTCATCAGGCCCTTAGCAGCACAATGAGTGGATTCAGGTATGATGATTCTAACTGAAATAAGTCACACAGAAAATGAAACATCATAAGATATCACTAATACACGGAATGTAAACTTGGCTACACAGGAACTGAATTACAGAACAGAACAGGGTCTCAAATTTAGAAAACCAACTTATGCTTGCTTAAGGGGAAAGGTGAGTTGGGGTGCTGCATAAAACCAGAGATTGAAATGAGCACAGATAAAGTTCCTTAAGCCAAATATGGAATAGACAAGAGCTACTCCTTGCTCAACGAAATGGACTCAACACCTCATATTAAACGCCTAAGAATGTACCTGACTCTTAAGTGTCTTAAACCCTATGGATTGCTATGTCTCCGAAAGAGAATCAAGCATGTGTACAGGGGCATAAACGCAGCAGTGATAGGATTGGAGAGGTTCGGTGAGCAAATGAAGACCCTTTGAAGTCATATTGCATGGTACTCATTCCACGGGTCTCAACTCTCCACGTTTAAAGTATTCTTCCTTCAGCTAAAACATGCATGTGGAACCGACAGTATGATCAACCATGTGATCGGGAGACGTGTTCAAATATGTCTCAGTTTTCGTACCCTGGTACTCGGGTGCAACATTCCAGACGCTTTACTAACACTCTCCCCACTTGGAGAGTCAGTCCCTTTAACCTCCTGTTTGGCCCAGTTTGCAATTTCTGCGGAAGATGAACAGGAATAGCGAGAACCAATGAGAGACTAGCTGGAGATGTCTGGACGGGGAAATTTAACTCTTATTTCCCACCAGGAAGAGGAAATAACCAAAGGCTCAGCGTGCCGTGCCGGAACCAGATTAGGGCCTGAAGCCATCCTGCGGTGTTGCGGCCAGCTCAAAAGAAAGCGAGTTGAAGAAAGGAGCTCAGGGGCACTGTAATTCACAAACCTGCAGAGTTATAAATGACAGCTATCGTCCAAAAATATACTGAAGTAAGGCTGCCAAGAGGACTTGAAAGCGGGGCAGAATTGAAGGAAACCGATTTCAGGAGGTAGACTGGAATTGCATTGAAAGCATAGGAAAAGAGGCAGAACGTCCACAATGATGCACTTGGCCAAAAAGGGCGTATGCGTTTTTTCCTGAATATATTCAGGAAAAAACGCATACGCCCTTTTTGGCCAACCAAGCAAACTTGCAACGGAAATCTTCACTACACTGAAGTCTCACTTCCCTCCGGTCAAAAGGGCCATCTGAAAAAAGTGTAAAATCCAGAAAGGCAGGACAGGCCATGGAGAACTCGGAGCCTTGTTATGCTGATGGGCGGGATGTAAATTGCCAACAGACACTCGGGAGAAGTGTATGGTATTTCCTGAAACATCCAGAAAACAAACCAACAGAGCCTAGGGCACTTCCACTTATGGTCCTATAGCTTAGGGAAATTAAAATCAAAAAGACACAGCCACCCCAAAGTTTGGGACGCCTCTGTTTACAAGAACCTCGTTTACCGTACAAGTTCAATATCACAGAAAGTGAAAAATGGATAAAGAACTTGTGGTACTTACGTACAATGCAGTATCACTCAGCAATGAAATCTATGTCATCAGGCCAGTAGCAGCATAATGAGTGGATTCAGGTACGGTGATTCTAACTGAAATAAGTCACACAGAAAATGAAACATCATAAGATATCAGTAATACACGGAATGTAAACTTGGCTACACAGGAACTGAATTCCAAAACAGAACAGGGTCTCAAATTTAGAAAACCAACTTATGCTTGCTTAAGGGGAAAGGTGAGTTGGGGTGTTGCATAAAACCAGAGATTGAAATGAGCACAGATAAAGTTCCTTAAGCCAAATATGGAATAGACAAGAGCTACTCCTTGCTCAACGAAATGGACTCAACACCGCATATTAAACGCCTAAGAATGTACCTGACTAGTAAGTATCTTAAAACCTATGGATTGCTATGTCTCCGAAAGAGAATCAAGCGTGTGTACAGGGGCATAAACGCAGCAGTGATAGGATTGGAGAGGTTCGGTGAGCAAATGAAGACCCTTTGAAGTCATATTGCATGGTACCCATTCCACGGGTCTCAACTCTCCAGGTTTAAAGTATTCTTCCTTCAGCTAAAACATGCATGTGGAACCCAGAGTATGATCAACCGTGTGAACGGGAGACGTGTTCAAATATGTTTCAGTTTTCCTCCCCTGGTACTCGGGTGCAACATTCCAGACGCTTTACTGACACTCTCCCCACTTGGAGAGTCAGCGCCTTTAACCTCCTGTTTGGCCCAGTTTGCAATTTCTGCGGAAGATGAACAGGAATAGGGAGAACCAATGAGAGACTAGCTGGAGGTGTCTGGACGGGCAAATTTAACTCTCATTTCCCACCAGGAAGAGGAAATAACCAAAGGCTCAGCGTGCCGTGACGGAACTAGATTAGTGCCTGAAGCCATCCTGCGGTGTTGCGGTCAGGTCACAAGAAAGCGAGTTGAAGAAAGGAGCTCAGGGGCACTGTAATTCACAAAACTGCAGAGTTATAAATGACAGCTATCGTCCAAAAATATACTGAAGTAAGGCTGCCAAGAGGACTTGAAAGAGGGGCAGAATTGCAGGAAACCGATTTCAGGAGGTAGACTGGAATTGCATTGAAAGCATAGGAAAAGAGGCAGAACGTCCACAATGATGCACTTGGCCAAAAAGGGCGTATGCGTTTTTTCCTGAATATATTCAGGAAAAAACGCATACGCCCTTTTTGGCCAACCAAGCAAGCTTGCAAAGGAAATCTGCACTACAATGAAGTCTCACTTTCCCCCGGTCAAAAGGGCCATCTGAAAAAAGTGTAAAATCCAGAAAGGCAGGACAGGCCATGGAGAACTGGGAGCCTTGTTATGCTGATGGGCGGGATGTAAATTGCCAACAGACACTCGGGAGAAGTGTATGGTGTTTCCTGAAACATCTAAAAATCAAAGCAACAGAGCCTAGGGCACTTCCACTTATGGTCCTATAGCTTAGGGAAATTAAAATCAAAAAGACACAGCCACCCCAAAGTTTGGGACGCCTCTGTTTACAAGAACCTCGTTTACAGTACAAGTTCAACATCACAGAAAGTGAAAAATGGATAAAGAAGTTGTGGTATTTACTTACAAAGCAATATCACTCAGCAATGAAATCTATGTCATCAGGCCCTTAGCAGCACAATGAGTGGATTCAGGTACGATGATTCTAACTGAAATAAGTCACACAGAAAAAGAAACATCATAAGATATCAGTAATACACGGAATGTAAACTTGGCTACACAGGAAGTGAATTACAGAACAGAACAGGGTCTCCAATTTAGAAAACCAACTTATGCTTGCTTAAGGGGAAAGGTGAGTTGGGGTGCTGCATAAAACCAGAGATTGAAATGAGCACAGATAAAGTTCCTTAAGCCAAATATGGAATAGACAAGAGCTACTCCTTGCACAACGAAATGGACTCAACACCGCATATTAAACACCTAAGAATGTACCTGACTAGTAAGTATCTTAAAACCTATGGATTGCTATGTCTCCAAAAGAGAATCAAGCGTGTGTACAGGGGCATAAACGCAGCAGTGATAGGATTGGAGAGGTTCGGTGAGCAAATGAAGACCCTTTGAAGTCATATTGCATGGTACCCATTCCACGGGTCTCAACTCTCCAGGTTTAAGGTATTCTTCCTTCAGCTAAAACATGCATGTGTAACCCAGAGTATGATCAACCGTGTGAACAGGAGACGTGTTCAAATATGTCTCAGTTTTCCTCCCCTGGTACTCGGGTGCAACATTCCAGATGCTTTACTAACATTCTACCCACTTGGAGAGTCAGCGCCTTTAACCTCCTGTTTGGCCCACTTTGCAAATTCTGCGGAAGATGAACAGGAATAGCGAGAACCAATGAGAGACTAGCTGGAGGTGTCTGGACGGGCAAATTTAACTCTCATTTCCCACCAGGAAGAGGAAATAACCAAAGGCTCAGCGTGCCGTGCCGGAACCAGATTAGGGCCTGAAGCCATCCTGCGGTGTTGCGGCCAGCTCACAAGAAAGCGAGTTGAAGAAAGGAGCTCAGGGGCACTGTAATTCACAAACCTGCAGAGTTATAAATGACAGCTATCGTCCAAAAATATACTGAAGTAAGGCTGCCAAGAGGACTTGAAAGCGGGGCAGAATTGCAGGAAACCGATTTCAGGAGGTAGACTGGAATTGCATTGAAAGCATAGGAAAAGAGGCAGAACGTCCACAATGATGCACTTGGCCAAAAAGGGCGTATGCGTTTTTTCCTGAATATATTCAGGAAAAAACGCATACGCCCTTTTTGGCCAACCAAGCAAGCTTGCAAAGGAAATCTGCACTACGATGAAGTCTCACTTCCCCCCGGTCAAAAGGGCCATCTGAAAAAAGTGTAAAATCCAGCAAGGCAGGACAGGCCATGGAGACCTGGGAGCCTTGTTATGCTGATGGGCGAGATGTAAATTGCCAACAGACACTCGGGAGAAGTGTATGGTGTTTCCTGAAACATCTAAAAAACAAAGCAACAGAGCGTAGGGCACTTCCACTTATGGTCCTATAGCTTAGGGAAATTAAAATCAAAAAGACACAGCCACCCCAAAGTTTGGAAAGGCTCTGTTTACAAGAACCTCGTTTACAGTACAAGTTCAACATCGCAGAAAGTGAAAAATGGATAAACAAGTTCTGGTATTTACTTACAAAGCAATATCACTCAGCAATGAAATCTATGTCATCAGGCCCTTAGCAGCACAATGAGTGGATTCAGGTATGATGATTCTAACTGAAATAAGTCACACAGAAAAAGAAACATCATAAGATATCAGTAATACATGGAATGTAAACTTGGCTACACAGGAACTGAATTCCAGAACAGAACAGGGTCTCAAATTTAGAAAACCAACTTATGCTTGCTTAAGGGGAAAGGTGAGTTGGGGTGCTGCATAAAACCAGAGATTGAAATGAGCACAGATAAAGTTCCTTAAGCCAAATATGGAATAGACAAGAGCTACTCCTTGCTCAACGAAATGGACTCAACACCCCATATTAAACGCCTAAGAATGTACCTGACTAGTAAGTATCTTAAAACCTATGGATTGCTATGTCTCCAAAAGAGAATCAAGCGTGTGAACAGGGGCATAAACGCAGCAGTGATAGGATTGGGGAGGTTCGGTGAGCAAACGAAGACCCTTTGAAGTCATATTGCATGGTACCCATTCCACGGGTCTCAACTCTCCAGGTTTAAGGTATTCTTCCTTCAGCTAAAATATGCATGTGGAACCCAGAGTATGATCAACCGTGTGAACGGGAGACGTGTTCAAATATGTCTCAGTTTTCTTCCCCTAGTACTCGGTTGCAACATTCCAGACGCTTTACTAACACTCTCCCCACTTGGAGAGTCAGCGCCTTTAACCTCCTGTTTGGTCCAGTTTGCAATTTCTGCGGAAGATGAACAGGAATAGGGAGAACCAATGAGAGACTAGCTGGAGGTGTCTGGACGGGCAAATTTAACTCTCCTTTCCCACCAGGAAGAGGAAATAACCAAAGGCTCAGCGTGCCGTGCCGGAACCAGATTAGGGCCTGAAGCCATCCTGCGGTGTTGCGGCCAGCTCACAAGAAAGCGAGTTGAAGAAAGGAGCTCAGGGTCACTGTAATTCACAAACCTGCAGAGTTATAAATGACAGCTATCGTCCAAAAATATACTGAAGTAAGGCTGCCAAGAGGACTTGAAAGCGGGGCAGAATTGCAGGAAACGGATTTCAGGAGGTAGACTGGAATTGCATTGAAAGCATAGGAAAAGAGGCAGAACGTCCACAATGATGCACTTGGCCAGAAAGGGCGTATGCGTATTTTCCTGAATATATTCAGGAAAAAATGCATACGCCCTTTTTGGCCAACCAAGCAAACTTGCAAAGGAAATCTGCACTACAATGAAGTCTCACTTCGCCCCGGTCAAAAGGGCCATCTGAAAAAAGTGTAAAATCCAGAAAGGCAGGACAGGCCATGGAGAACTGGGAGCCTTGTTATGCTGATGGGCGGGATGTAAATTAAAAACAGACACCCGGGAGAAGTGTATGGTGTTTCCTGAAGCATCTAAAAAACAAAGCAACAGAGCCTAGGGCACTTCCACTTATGGTCCTATAGCTTAGGGAAATTAAAATCAAAAAGACACAGCCACCCCAAAGTTTGGGACGCCTCTGTTTACAAGAACCTCATTTACCGTACAAGTTCAATATCACAGAAAGTGAAAAATGGATAAAGAACTTGTGGTACTTACGTACAATGCAGTATCACTCAGCAATGAAATCTATGTCATCAGGCCCGTAGCAGCATAATGAGTGGATTCAGGTACGATGATTCTAACTGAAATAAGTCACACAGAAAAAGAAACATCATAAGATATCACTAATACACGGAATGTAAACTTGGCTACACAGGAACTGAATTACAGAACAGAACAGGGTCTCAAATTTAGAAAACCAACTTATGCTTGCTTAAGGGTAAAGGTGAGTTGGGGTGCTGCATAAAACCAGAGATTGAAATGAGCACAGATAAAGTTCCTTAAGCCAAATATGGAATAGACAAGAGCTACTCCTTGCTCAACGAAATGGACTCAACACCGCATATTAAACGCCTAAGAATGTACCTGACTAGTAAGTATCTTAAAACCCATGGATTGCTATGTCTCCAAAAGAGAATCAAGCATGTGTACAGGGGCATAAACGCAGCAGTGATAGGATTGGAGAGGTTCGGTGAGCAAATGAAGACCCTTTGAAGTCATATTGCATGGTACCCATTCCACGGATTTCAACTACCCAGGTTTAAGGTATTCTTCCTTCAGCTAAAACATGCATGTGGAACCTAGAGTATGATCAACCATGTGATCAGGAGACGTGTTCAAATATGTCTCAGTTTTCATACCTTGGTACTCGGGTGCAACATTCCACACGCTTTACTAACACTCTCCCGACTTGGAGAGTCAGTCCCTTTAACCTCCTGTTTGGCCCAGTTTGCAATTTCTGCGGAAGATGAACAGGAATAGCAAGAACCAATGAGAGACTAGCTGGAGGTGTCTGGACGGGCAAATTTAACTCTCATTTCCCACCAGGAATAGGAAATAACCAAAGGCTCAGCGTGCCGTGCCGGAACCAGATTAGGGCCTGAAGCCATCCTGCGGTGTTGCGGCCAGGTCACAAGAAAGCGAGTTGAAGAAAGGAGCTCAGGGGCACTGTAATTCACAAACCTGCAGAGTTATAAATGACAGCTATCGTCCAAAAAAATACTGAAGTAAGGCTGCCAAGAGGACTTGAAAGCGGGGCAGAATTGCAGGAAACCGATTTCAGGAGGTAGACTGGAATTGCATTGAAAGCATAGGAAAAGAGGCAGAACGTCCACAATGATGCACTTGGCCAAAAAGGGCGTATGCGTTTTTTCCTGAATATATTCAGGAAAAAACGCATACGCCCTTTTTGGCCAACCAAGCAAACTTGCAAAGGAAATCTGCACTACAATGAAGTCTCACTTCCCCCCGGTCAAAAGGGCCATCTGAAAAAATTGTAAAATCCAGAAAGGCAGGACAGGCCATGGAGAACTGGGAGCCTTGTTATGCTGATGGGCGGGATGTAAATTGCCAACAGACACTCAGGAGAAGTGTATGGTGTTTCCTGAAACATCTAAAAAACAAAGCAACAGAGCCTAGGGCACTTCCACTTATGGTCCTATAGCTTAGGGAAATTAAAATCAAAAAGACACAGCAACCCCAAAGTTTGGGACGCCTCTGTTTACAAGAACCTCATTTACCATACAAGTTCAATATCACAGAAAGTGAAAAATGGATAAAGAAGTTGTGGTATTTACGTACAATGCAGTATCACTCACCAATGACATCTATGTCATCAGGCCCGTAGCAGCATAATGAGTGGATTCAGGTACGATGATTCTAACTGAAATAAGTCACACAGAAAAAGAAATATCATAAGATATCACTAATACACGGAATGTAAACTTGGCTACACAGGAACTGAATTCCAATACAGAACAGGGTCTCAAATTTAGAAAACCAACTTATGCTTGCTTAAGGGGAAAGGTGAGTTGGGGTGCTGCATAAAACCAGAGATTGAAATGAGCACAGATAAAGTTCCTTAAGCCAAATATGGAATAGACAAGAGCTACTCCTTGCTCAACGAAATGGACTCAACACCCCATATTAAACGCCTAAGAATGTACCTGACTAGTAAGTATCTTAAAACCTATGGATTGCTATGTCTCCAAAAGAGAATCAAGCATGTGTACAGGGGCATAAACGCAGCAGTGATAGGATTGGAGAGCTTCGGTGAGCAAATGAAGACCCTTTGAAGTCATATTGCATGGTACCCATTACACGGTCTCAACTCTCCAGGTTTAAGGTATTCTTCCTTCAGCTAAAACATGCATGTGAAACCCAGAGTATGATCAACCGTGTGAACGGGAGACGTGTTCAAATATGTCTCAGTTTTCCTCCCCTGGTACTCGGGTGCAACATTCCAGACGCTTTACTAACACTCTCCCCACTTGGAGAGTCAGCGCCTTTAACCTCCTGTTTGGTCCAATTTGCAATTTCTGCGGAAGATGAACAAGAATAGGGAGAACCAATGAGAGACTAGCTGGAGGTGTCTGGACGGGCAAATTTAACTCTCATTTCCCACCAGGAAGAGGAATTAACCAAAGGCTCAGCGTGCCGTGCCGGAACCAGATTAGGGTCTGAAGCCATCCTGTGGTGTTGCGGCCAGGTCACAAGAAAGCGAGTTGAAGAAAGGAGCTCTGGGGCACTGTAATTCACAAACCTGCAGAGTTATAAATGACAGCTATCGTCCAAAAATATACTGAAGTAAGGCTGCCAAGAGGACTTGAAAGCGGGGCAGAATTGCAGGAAACCGATTTCAGGAGGTAGACTGGAATTGCATTGAAAGCATAGGAAAAGAGGCAGAACGTCCACAATGATGCACTTGTCCAAAAAGGGCGTATGCAGTTTTTCCTGAATATATTCAGGAAAAAACGCATACGCCCTTTTTGGCCAACCAAGCAAGCTTGCAAAGGAAATCTGCACTACAATGAAGTCTCACTTCCCCCCGCTCAAAAAGATCATCTGAAAAAAGTGTAAAATCCAGAAAGGCAGGACAGGCAATGGAGAACTGGGAGCCTTGTTATGCTGATGGGCGGGATGTAAATTGCCAACAGACAGTCCGGAGAAGTGTATGGTGTTTCCTGAAGCATCTAAAAAACAAAGCAACAGAGCCTAGGGCACTTCCACTTATGGTCCTATAGCTTAGGGAAATTAAAATCAAAAAGACACAGCCACCCCAAAGTTTGGGACGCCTCTGTTTACAAGAACCTCATTTACCGTACAAGTTCAATATCACAGAAAGTGAAAAATGGATAAAGAACTTGTGGTACTTACGTACAATGCAGTATCACTCAGCAATGAAATCTATGTCATCAGACCCGTAGCAGCATAATGAGTGGATTCAGGTACGATGATTCTAACTGAAATAAGTCACACAGAAAAAGAAACATCATAAGATATCACTAATACACGGAATGTAAACTTGGCTACACAGGAACTGAATTACAGAACAGAACAGGGTCTCAAATTTAGAAAACCAACTTATGCTTGCTTAAGGGTAAAGGTGAGTTGGGGTGCTGCATAAAACCAGAGATTGAAATGAGCACAGATAAAGTTCCTTAAGCCAAATATGGAATAGACAAGAGCTACTCCTTGCTCAACGAAATGGACTCAACACCGCATATTAAACGCCTAAGAATGTACCTGACTAGTAAGTATCTTAAAACCCATGGATTGCTATGTCTCCAAAAGAGAATCAAGCATGTGTACAGGGGCATAAACGCAGCAGTGATAGGATTGGAGAGGTTCGGTGAGCAAATGAAGACCCTTTGAAGTCATATTGCATGGTACCCATTCCACGGATTTCAACTACCCAGGTTTAAGGTATTCTTCCTTCAGCTAAAACATGCATGTGGAACCTAGAGTATGATCAACCATGTGATCAGGAGACGTGTTCAAATATGTCTCAGTTTTCATACCCTGGTACTCGGGTGCAACATTCCACACGCTTTACTAACACTCTCCCGACTTGGAGAGTCAGTCCCTTTAACCTCCTGTTTGGCCCAGTTTGCAATTTCTGCGGAAGATGAACAGGAATAGCAAGAACCAATGAGAGACTAGCTGGAGGTGTCTGGACGGGCAAATTTAACTCTCATTTCCCACCAGGAAGAGGAAATAACCAAAGGCTCAGCGTGCCGTGCCGGAACCAGATTAGGGCCTGAAGCCATCCTGCGGTGTTGCGGCCAGCTCACAAGAAAGTGAGTTGAAGAAAGGAGCTCAGGGGCACTGTAATTCACAAACCTGCAGAGTTATAAATGACAGGTATCGTCCAAAAAAATACTGAAGTAAGGCTGCCAAGAGGACTTGAAAGCGGGGCAGAATTGCAGGAAACCGATTTCAGGAGGTAGACTGGAATTGCATTGAAAGCATAGGAAAAGAGGCAGAACGTCCACAATGATGCACTTGGCCAAAAAGGGCGTATGCGTTTTTTCCTGAATATATTCAGAAAAAAACGCATACGCCCTTTTTGGCCAACCAAGCAAACTTGCAAAGGAAATCTGCACTACAATGAAGTCTCACTTCCCCCCGGTCAAAAGGGCCATCTGCAAAAATTGTAAAATCCAGAAAGGCAGGACAGGCCATGGAGAACTGGGAGCCTTGTTATGCTGATGGGCGGGATGTAAATTGCCAACAGACACTCGGGAGAAGTGTATGGTGTTTCCTGAAACATCTAAAAAACAAAGCAACAGAGCCTAGGGCACTTCCACTTATGGTCCTATAGCTTAGGGAAATTAAAATCAAAAAGACACAGCCACACCAAAGTTTGGGACACGTCTGTTTACAAAAACCTCGTTTACGGTACAAGTTCAATATCACAGAAAGTGAAAAATGGATAAAGAAGTTGTGGTATTTACGTACAATGCAGTATCACTCAGCAATGAAATCTATGTCATCAGGCCCGTAGCAGCATAATGAGTGGATTCAGGTACGATGATTCTAACTGAAATAAGTCACACAGAAAAAGAAACATCATAAGATATCACTAATACACGGAATGTAAACTTGGCTACACAGGAACTGAATTCCAATACAGAACAGGGTCTCAAATTTAGAAAACCAACTTATGCTTGCTTAAGGGGAAAGGTGAGTTGGGGTGCTGCATAAAACCAGAGATTGAAATGAGCACAGATAAAGTTCCTTAAGCCAAATATGGAATAGACAAGAGCTACTCCTTGCTCAACGAAATGGACTCAACACCCCATAATAAATGCCTAAGAATGTACCTGACTAGTAAGCATCTTAAAACCTATGGATTGCTATGTCTCCAAAAGAGAATCAAGCGTGTGTACAGGGGCATAAACGCAGCAGTGATAGGATTGGAGAGGTTCGGTGAGCAAATGAAGACCCTTTGAAGTCATATTGCATGGTACCCATTACACGGTCTCAACTCTCCAGGTTTAAGGTATTCTTCCTTCAGCTAAAACATGCATGTGGAACCCAGAGTATGATCAACCGTGTGAACGGGAGACGTGTTCCAATATGTCTCAGTTTTCCTCCCCTGGTACTCGGGTGCAACATTCCAGATGCTTTACTAACACTCTCCCCACTTGGAGAGTCAGCGCCTTTAACCTCCTGTTTGGCCCAGTTTGCAATTTCTGCAGAAGATGAACAAGAATAGGGAGAACTAATGAGAGACTAGCTGGAGGTGTCTGGACGGGCAAATTTAACTCTCATTTCCCACCAGGAAGAGGAATTAACCAAAGGCTCAGCGTGCCGTGCCGAAACCAGATTATGGTCTGAAGCCATCCTGTGGTGTTGCGGCCAGCTCACAAGAAAGTGAGTTGAAGAAAGGAGCTCTGGGGCACTGTAATTCACAAACCTGCAGAGTTATAAATGACAGCTATCGTCCAAAAATATACTGAAGTAAGGCTGCCAAGAGGACTTGAAAGCGGGGCAGAATTGCAGGAAACCGATTTCAGGAGGTAGACTGGAATTGCATTGAAAGCATAGGAAAAGAGGCAGAACGTCCACAATGATGCACTTGTCCAAAAAGGGCGTATGCAGTTTTTCCTGAATATATTCAGGAAAAAACGCATACGCCCTTTTTGGCCAACCAAGCAAGCTTGCAAAGGAAATCTACACTACAATGAAGTCTCACTTCCCCCCGCTCAAAAAGATCATCTGAAAAAAGTGTAAAATCCAGAAAGGCAGGACAGGCAATGGAGAACTGGGAGCCTTGTTATGCTGATGGGCGGGATGTAAATTGCCAACAGACACTCCGGAGAAGTGTATGGTGTTTCCTGAAGCATCTAAAAAACAAAGCAACAGAGCCTAGGGCACTTCCACTTATGGTCCTATAGCTTAGGGAAATTAAAATCAAAAAGACACAGCCACCCCAAAGTTTGGGACGCCTCTGTTTACAAGAACCTCATTTACCGTACAAGTTCAATATCACAGAAAGTGAAAAATGGATAAAGAACTTGTGGTACTTACGTACAATGCAGTATCACTCAGCAATGAAATCTATGTCATCAGGCCCGTAGCAGCATAATGAGTGGATTCAGGTACGATGATTCTAACTGAAATAAGTCACACAGAAAAAGAAACATCATAAGATATCACTAATACACGGAATGTAAACTTGGCTACACAGGAACTGAATTACAGAACAGAACAGGGTCTCAAATTTAGAAAACCAACTTATGCTTGCTTAAGGGTAAAGGTGAGTTGGGGTGCTGCATAAAACCAGAGATTGAAATGAGCACAGATAAAGTTCCTTAAGCCAAATATGGAATAGACAAGAGCTACTCCTTGCTCAACGAAATGGACTCAACACCGCATATTAAACGCCTAAGAATGTACCTGACTAGTAAGTATCTTAAAACCCATGGATTGCTATGTCTCCAAAAGAGAATCAAGCATGTGTACAGGGGCATAAACGCAGCAGTGATAGGATTGGAGAGGTTCGGTGAGCAAATGAAGACCCTTTGAAGTCATATTGCATGGTACCCATTCCACGGATTTCAACTACCCAGGTTTAAGGTATTCTTCCTTCAGCTAAAACATGCATGTGGAACCTAGAGTATGATCAACCATGTGATCAGGAGACGTGTTCAAATATGTCTCAGTTTTCATACCCTGGTACTCGGGTGCAACATTCCACACGCTTTACTAACACTCTCCCGACTTGGAGAGTCAGTCCCTTTAACCTCCTGTTTGGCCCAGTTTGCAATTTCTGCGGAAGATGAACAGGAATAGCAAGAACCAATGAGAGACTAGCTGGAGGTGTCTGGACGGGCAAATTTAACTCTCATTTCCCACCAGGAAGAGGAAATAACCAAAGGCTCAGCGTGCCGTGCCGGAACCAGATTAGGGCCTGAAGCCATCCTGCGGTGTTGCGGCCAGCTCACAAGAAAGCGAGTTGAAGAAAGGAGCTCAGGGGCACTGTAATTCACAAACCTGCAGAGTTATAAATGACAGCTATCGTCCAAAAAAATACTGAAGTAAGGCTGCCAAGAGGACTTGAAAGCGGGGCAGAATTGCAGGAAACCGATTTCAGGAGGTAGACTGGAATTGCATTGAAAGCATAGGAAAAGAGGCAGAACGTCCACAATGATGCACTTGGCCAAAAAGGGCGTATGCGTTTTTTCCTGAATATATTCAGAAAAAAACGCATACGCCCTTTTTGGCCAACCAAGCAAACTTGCAAAGGAAATCTGCACTACAATGAAGTCTCACTTCCCCACGGTCAAAAGGGCCATCTGCAAAAATTGTAAAATCCAGAAAGGCAGGACAGGCCATGGAGAACTGGGAGCCTTGTTATGCTGATGGGCGGGATGTAAATTGCCAACAGACACTCGGGAGAAGTGTATGGTGTTTCCTGAAACATCTAAAAAACAAAGCAACAGAGCCTAGGGCACTTCCACTTATGGTCCTATAGCTTAGGGAAATTAAAATCAAAAAGACACAGCCACACCAAAGTTTGGGACACGTCTGTTTACAAAAACCTCGTTTACGGTACAAGTTCAATATCACAGAAAGTGAAAAATGGATAAAGAAGTTGTGGTATTTACGTACAATGCAGTATCACTCAGCAATGAAATCTATGTCATCAGGCCCGTAGCAGCATAATGAGTGGATTCAGGTACGATGATTCTAACTGAAATAAGTCACACAGAAAAAGAAACATCATAAGATATCACTAATACACGGAATGAAAACTTGGCTACACAGGAACTGAATTCCAATACAGAACAGGGTCTCAAATTTAGAAAACCAACTTATGCTTGCTTAAGGGGAAAGGTGAGTTGGGGTGCTGCATAAAACCAGAGATTGAAATGAGCACAGATAAAGTTCCTTAAGCCAAATATGGAATAGACAAGAGCTACTCCTTGCTCAACGAAATGGACTCAACACCCCATAATAAATGCCTAAGAATGTACCTGACTAGTAAGTATCTTAAAACCTATGGATTGCTATGTCTCCAAAAGAGAATCAAGCGTGTGTACAGGGGCATAAACGCAGCAGTGATAGGATTGGAGAGGTTCGGTGAGCAAATGAAGACCCTTTGAAGTCATATTGCATGGTACCCATTACACGGTCTCAACTCTCCAGGTTTAAGGTATTCTTCCTTCAGCTAAAACATGCATGTGGAACCCAGAGTATGATCAACCGTGTGAACGGGAGACGTGTTCAAATATGTCTCAGTTTTCCTCCCCTGGTACTCGGGTGCAACATTCCAGACGCTTTACTAACACTCTCCCCACTTGGAGAGTCAGCGCCTTTAACCTCCTGTTTGGCCCAGTTTGCAATTTCTGCAGAAGATGAACAAGAATAGGGAGAACCAATGAGAGACTAGCTGGAGGTGTCTGGACGGGCAAATTTAACTCTCATTTCCCACCAGGAAGAGGAATTAACCAAAGGCTCAGCGTGCCGTGCCGAAACCAGATTATGGTCTGAAGCCATCCTGTGGTGTTGCGGCCAGCTCACAAGAAAGTGAGTTGAAGAAAGGAGCTCTGGGGCACTGTAATTCACAAACCTGCAGAGTTATAAATGACAGCTATCGTCCAAAAATATACTGAAGTAAGGCTGCCAAGAGGACTTGAAAGCGGGGCAGAATTGCAGGAAACCGATTTCAGGAGGTAGACTGGAATTGCATTGAAAGCATAGGAAAAGAGGCAGAACGTCCACAATGATGCACTTCGCCAAAAAGGGCGTATGCATGTTTTCCTGAATATATTCAGGAAACAATGCATACGCCCTTTTTGGCCAACCAAGCAAGCTTGCAAAGGAAATCTGCACTACAATGAAGTCTCACTTCCCCCCGCTCAAAAGGGTCATCTGAAAAAAGTGTAAAATCCAGAAAGGCAGGACAGGCAATGGAGAACTGGGAGCCTTGTTATGCTGATGGGCGGGATGTAAATTGCCAACAGACACTCCGGAGAAGTGTATGGTGTTTCCTGAAACATCTAAAAAACAAAGCAACAGAGCCTAGGGCACTTCCACTTATGGTCTTATAGCTTAGGGAAATTAAAATCAAAAAGACACAGCCACCCCAAAGTTTGCGAGGACTCTGTTTACAAGAACCTCGTTTACAGTACAAGTTCAACATCGCAGAAATTGAAAAATGGATAAAGAACTTGTGGTACTTACGTACAATGCAGTATCACTCAGCAATGAAATCTATGTCATCAGGCCCGTAGCAGCATAATGAGTGGATTCAGGTACGATGATTCTAACTGAAATAAGTCACACAGAAAAAGAAACATCATAAGATATCACTAATACACGGAATGTAAACTTGGCTACACAGGAACTGAATTACAGAACAGAACAGGGTCTCAAATTTAGAAAACCAACTTATGCTTGCTTAAGGGTAAAGGTGAGTTGGGGTGCTGCATAAAACCAGAGATTAAAATAAGCACAGATAAACTTCCTTAAGCCAAATATGGAATAGAGAAGAGCTACTCCTTGCTCAACGAAATGGACTCAACACCGCATATTAAACGCCTAAGAATGTACCTGTCTAGTAAGTATCTTAAAGCCTATGGATTGCTGTGTCTCCGAAAGAGAATCAAGCATGTGTACAGGGGCATAAACGCAGCAGTGATAGGATTGGAGAGGTTCGGTGAGCAAATGAAGACCCTTTGAAGACATATTGCATGGTACCCATTCCACGGGTTTCAACTACCCAGATTTAAGGTATTCTTCCTTCAGCTAAAACATGCATGTGGAACCTAGAGTATGATCAACCATGTGATCGGGATACGTGTTCAAATATGTCTCAGTTTTCGTACCCTGGTACTCGGGTGCAACATTCCAGACGCTTTACTAACACTCTCCCGACTTAGAGAGTCAGTCCCTTTAACCTCCTGTTTGGCCCAGTTTGCAATTTCTGCGGAAGATGAACAGGAATAGCGAGAACCAATGAGAGACTAGCTGGAGGTGTCTGGACTGGCAAATTTAACTCTCATTTCCCACCAGGAAGAGGAATTAACCAAAGTCTCAGCGTGCCGTGCCGGAACCAGATTAGGGCCTGAAGCCATCTTGCGGTGTTGTGGCCAGCTCAAAAGAAAGCGAGTTGAAGAAAGGAGCTCAGGGGCACTGTAATTCACAAACCTGCAGAGTTATAAATGACAGCTATCGTCCAAAAATATACTGAAGTAAGGCTGCCAAGAGGACTTGAAAGCGGGGCAGAATTGCAGGAAACCGATTTCAGGAGGTAGACTGGAATTGCATTGAAAGCATAGGAAAAGAGGCAGAATGTCCTCAATGATGCACTTGGCCAAAAAGGGCGTATGCGTTTTTTCCAGAATATATTCAGGAAAAAACGCATAGGCCCTTTTTGGCCAACCAAGAAAACTTGCAAAGGAAATCTGCACTACAATGAAGTCTCACTTCCCCCCGGTCAAAAGGGCCATCTGCAAAAATTGTAAAATCCAGAAAGGCAGGACAGGCCATGGAGAACTGGGAGCCTTGTTATGCTGATGGGCGGGTTGTAAATTGTCAACAGACACTCGGGAGAAGTGTATGGTGTTTCCTGAAACATCTAAAAAACAAAGCAACGGAGCCTAGGGCACTTCCACTTATGGTCCTATAGCTTAGGGAAATTAAAATCAAAAAGACACAGCCACCCCAAAGTTTGGGACACCTCTGTTAACAAAAACCTCGTTTACCGTACAAGTTCAATATCACAGAAAGTGAAAAATGGATAAAGAACTTGTGGTACTTACGTACAATGCAGTATCACTCAGCAATGAAATCTATGTCATCAGGCCCGTAGCAGCATAATGAGTGGATTCAGGTACGATGATTCTAACTGAAAAAAGTCACACAGAAAAAGAAACATCATAAGATATCACTAATACACGGAATGTAAACTTGGCTACACAGGAACTGAATTCCAAAACAGAACAGGGTCTCAAATTCAGAAAATCAACTTATGCTTGCTTAAGGGTAAAGGTGTGTTGAGGTGCTGCATAAAACCAGAGAGTGAAATGAGCACAGATAAAGTTCCTTAAGCCAAATATGGAATAGACAAGAGCTACTCCTTGCTCAACGAAATGGACTCAACACCGCATATTAAACGCCTAAGAATGTACCTGACTAGTAAGTATCTTAAAACCTATGGATTGCTATGTCTCCAAAAGAGAATCAAGCATGTGTACAGGGGCATAAACGCAGCAGTGATAGGATTGGAGAGGTTCGGTGAGCAAATGAAGACCCTTTGAAGTCATATTTCATGGTACCCATTCCACGGGTTTCAACTACCCAGTTTTAAGGTATTCTTCCTTCAGCTAAAACATGCATGTGGAACCTAGAGTATGATCAACCATGTGATCAGGAGACGTGTTCAAATATGTCTCAGTTTTCCTCCCCTGGTACTCGGGTGAAATATTTCAGACGCTTTAAAACACTCTCCCCACTTGGAGAGTAAGCGCCTTTAACCTCCTGTTTGGCCCAGTTTGCAATTTCTGCGGAAGATGAACAGGCATAGCGAGAACCAATGAGAGACTAGCTGGAGGTGTCTGGACGGGCAAATTTAACTCTCATTTCCCACCAGGAAGAGGAAATAACCAAAGGCTCAGCGTGCCGTGCCGGAACAAGATTAGGGCCTGAAGCCATCCTGCGGTGTTGCGGCCAGCTCACAAGAAAGCGAGTTGAAGAAAGGAGCTCAGGGGCACTGTAATTCACAAACCTGCAGAGTTATAAGTGACAGCTATCGTCCAAAAATATACTGAAGTAAGGCTGCCAAGAGGACTTGAAAGCGGGGCAGAATTGCAGGAAACCGATTTCAGGAGGTAGACTGGAATTGCATTTAAAGCATAGGAAAAGAGGCAGAACGTCCACAATGATGCACTTGGCCAAAAAGGGCGTATGCGTTTTTTCCTGAATATATTCAGGAAAAAACGCATACGCCCTTTTTGGCCAACCAAGCAAACTTGCAAAGTAAATCTGCACTACAATGAAGTCTCACTTCTCCCCGGTCAAAAGGGCCATCTGAAAAAAGTGTAAAATCCAGAAAGGCAGGACAGGCCATGGAGAACTGGGAGCCTTGTTATGCTGATGGGCGGGATGTAAATTGCCAACAGACACTCGGGAGAAGTGTATGGTGTTTCCTGAAACATCTAAAAAACAAAGCAACAGAGCCTAGGGCACTTCCACTTATGGTCCTATAGCTTAGGGAAATTAAAATCAAAAAGACACAGCCACACCAAAGTTTCGGACGCCTCTGTTTACAAGAACCTCGTTTACCGTACAACTTCAATATCACAGAAAGTGAAAAATGGATAAAGAACTTGTGGTACTTACGTACAATGCAGTATCACTCAGCAATGAAATCTATGTCATCTGGCCCATAAGAGCATAATGAGTGGATTCAGCTACGATGATTCTAACTGAAATAAGTCACACAGAAAAAGAAACATCATAAGATATCACTAATACACGGAATGTAAACTTGGCTACACAGGAACTGAATTCCAAAACAGAACAGGGTCTCAAATTTAGAAAACCAACTTATGCTTGCTTAAGGGTAAAGGTGAGTTGGGGTGCTGCATAAAACCAGGGATTGAAATGAGCACAGATAAAGTTCCTTAAGCCAAATATGGAATAGACAAGAGCTACTCCTTGCTCAACTAAATGGACTCAACACTGCATATTAAACGCCTAAGAATGTACCTGACTAGTAAGTATCTTAAAACCTATGGATTGCTATGTCTCCGAAAGAGAATCAAGCATGTGTACAGGGGCATAAACGCAGCAGTGATAGGATTGGAGAGGTTCGGTGAGCAAATGAAGACCCTTTGAAGTCATATGGCATGGTACCCATTCCACGGGTTTCAACTACCCAGGTTTAAGGTATTCTTCCTTCAGCTAAAACATTCATGTGGAACCTAGAGTATGATCAACCATGTGATCGGGAGACGTGTTCAAATATGTCTCAGTTTTCGTACCCTGGTACTCGGGTGCAACATTCCAGACGCTTTACTAACACTCTCCCCACTTGGAGAGTCAGTGCCTTTAACCTCCTGTTTGGCCCAGTTTGCAATTTCTGCGGAAGATGAACAGGAATATCGAAAACCAATGAGAGACTAGCTGGAGGTGTCTGGACTGGCAAATTTAACTCTCATTTCCCACCAGGAAGAGGAATTAACCAAAGGCTCAGCGTGCCGTGCCGGAACCAGATTAGGGCCTGAAACCATCCTGCGGTGTTGCGGCCAGGTCACAAGAAAGCGAGTTGAAGAAAGGAGCTCAGGGGCACTGTAATTCACAAACCTGCAGAGTTATAAATGACAGCTATCGTCCAAAAATATACTGAAGTAAGGCTGCCAAGAGGACTTGAAATCGGGGCAGAATTGTAGGAAACCGATTTCAGGAGGTAGACTGGAATTGCATTGAAAGCATAGGAAAAGAGGCAGAACGTCCACAATGATGCACTTGGCCAAAAAGGGCGTATGCGTTTTTTCCTGAATATATTCAGGAAAAAACGCATACGCCCTTTTTGGCCGACCAAGCAAGCTTGCAAAGGAAATCTGCACTACAATCAAGTCTCACTTCCCCCCGGTCAAAAGGGCCATCTGCAAAAAGTGTAAAATCCAGAAAGGCAGGACAGGACATGGAGAACTGGGAGCTTTGTTATGCTGATGGGTGGGATGTAAGTTGCCAATAGACACTCGGGAGAAGTGTATGGTGTTTCCTGAAACATCCAGAAAACAAAGCAACAGAGCCTAGGGCACTTCCACTTATGGTCCTATAGCTTAGGGAAATTAAAATCAAAAAGACACAGCCACCCCAAAGTTTGGGACGCCTCTGTTTACAAGAACCTCGTTTACCGTACAAGTTCAATATCACAGAAATTGAAAAATGGATAAAGAACTTGTGGTACTTACGTACAATGCAGTATCACTCAGCAATGAAATCTATGTCATCAGGCCCGTAGCAGCATAATGAGTGGATTCAGGTACGATGATTCTAACTGAAATAAGTCACACAGAAAAAGAAACATCATAAGATATCACTAATACACGGAATGTAAACTTGGCTACACAGGAACTGAATTCCAAAACAGAACAGGGTCTCAAATTTAGAAAACCAACTTATGCTTGCTTAAGGGGAAAGGTGAGTTGGGGTGCTGCATAAAACCAGAGATTGAAATGAGCACAGATAAAGTTCCTTAAGCCAAATATGGAATAGAAAAGAGCTACTCCTTGCTCAACGAAATGGACTCAACACCCCATATTAAACGCCTAAGAATGTACCTGACTAGTAAGTATCTTAAAACCTATGGATTGCTATGTCTCCAAAAGAGAATCAAGCGTGTGTACAGGAGCATAAACGCAGCAGTGATAGGATTGGAGAGGTTCAATGAGCAAATGAAGACCCTTTGAAGTCATATTGCATGGTACCCATTCCACGGGTCTCAACTCTCCAGGTTTAAGGTATTCTTCCTTCAGCTAAAACATGCATGTGGAACCCAGAGTATGATCAACCGTGTGAACAGGAGATGTGTTCAGATATGTCTCAGTTTTCCTCCCCTGGTACTCGGGTGCAACATTCCAGACGCTTTACTAACACTCTCCCCACTTGGAGAGTCAGCGCCTTTAACCTCCTGTTTGGCCCAGTTTGCAATTTCTGCGGAAGATGAACAGGAATAGGGAGAACCAATGAGAGACTAGCTGGAGGTGTCTGGACGGGCAAATTTAACTCTCATTTCCCACCAGGAAGAGGAAATAACCAAAGGCTCAGTGTGCCGTGCCAGAACCAGATTAGGGCCTGAAGCCATCCTGCGGTGTTGCGGCCAGGTCACAAGAAAGCGAGTTGAAGAAAGGAGCTCAGGGGCACTGTAATTCACAAACCTGCAGAGTTATAAATGACAGCTATCGTCCAAAAATATACTGAAGTAAGGCTGCCAAGAGGACTTGAAAGCGGGGCAGAATTGCAGGAAACCGATTTCAGGAGGTAGACTGGAATTGCATTGAAAGCATAGGAAAAGAGGCAGAACGTCCACAATGATGCACTTGGCCAAAAAGGGCGTATGCGTTTTTTCCTGAATATATTCAGGAAAAAACGCATACGCCCTTTTTGGCCAACCAAGCAAGCTTGCAAAGAAATCTGCACTACAATGAAGTCTCACTTCCCCCCGGTCAAAAGGGCCATCTGAAAAAATTGTAAAATCCAGAAAGGCAGGACAGGACATGGAGAACTGGGAGCTTTGTTATGCTGATTGGTGGGATGTAAGTTGCCAATAGACACTCGGGAGAAGTGTATGGTGTTTCCTGAAACATCCAGAAAACAAAGCAACAGAGCCTAGGGCACTTCCAGTTATGGTCCTATAGCTTAGGGAAATTAAAATCAAAAAGACACAGCCACCCCAAAGTTTGGGACGCCTCTGTTTACAAGAACCTCGTTTACCGTACAAGTTCAATATCACAGAAATTGAAAAATGGATAAAGAACTTGTGGTACTTACGTACAATGCAGTATCACTCAGCAATGAAATCTATGTCATCAGGCCCGTAGCAGCATAATGAGTGGATTCAGGTACGATGATTCTAACTGAAATAAGTCACACAGAAAAAGAAACATCATAAGATATCACTAATACACGGAATGTAAACTTGGCTACACAGGAACTGAATTCCAAAACAGAACAGGGTCTCAAATTTAGAAAACCAACTTATGCTTGCTTAAGGGGAAAGGTGAGTTGGGGTGCTGCATAAAACCAGAGATTGAAATGAGCACAGATAAAGTTCCTTAAGCCAAATATGGAATAGAAAAGAGCTACTCCTTGCTCAACGAAATGGACTCAACACCCCATATTAAACGCCTAAGAATGTACCTGACTAGTAAGTATCTTAAAACCTATGGATTGCTATGTCTCCAAAAGAGAATCAAGCGTGTGTACAGGAGCATAAACGCAGCAGTGATAGGATTGGAGAGGTTCAATGAGCAAATGAAGACCCTTTGAAGTCATATTGCATGGTACCCATTCCACGGGTCTCAACTCTCCAGGTTTAAGGTATTCTTCCTTCAGCTAAAACATACATGTGGAACCCAGAGTATGATCAACCGTGTGAACAGGAGATGTGTTCAGATATGTCTCAGTTTTCCTCCCCTGGTACTCGGGTGCAACATTCCAGACGCTTTACTAACACTCTCCCCACTTGGAGAGTCAGCGCCTTTAACCTCCTGTTTGGCCCAGTTTGCAATTTCTGCGGAAGATGAACAGGAATAGGGAGAACCAATGAGAGACTAGCTGGAGGTGTCTGGACGGGCAAATTTAACTCTCATTTCCGACCAGGAAGAGGAAATAACCAAAGGCTCAGTGTGCCGTGCCGGAACCAGATTAGGGCCTGAAGCCATCCTGCGGTGTTGCGGCCAGGTCACAAGAAAGCGAGTTGAAGAAAGGAGCTCAGGGGCACTGTAATTCACAAACCTGCAGAGTTATAAATGACAGCTATCGTCCAAAAATATACTGAAGTAAGGCTGCCAAGAGGACTTGAAAGCGGGGCAGAATTGCAGGAAACCGATTTCAGGAGGTAGACTGGAATTGCATTGAAAGCATAGGAAAAGAGGCAGAACGTCCACAATGATGCACTTGGCCAAAAAGGGCGTATGCGTTTTTTCCTGAATATATTCAGGAAAAAACGCATACGCCCTTTTTGGCCAACCAAGCAAGCTTGCAAAGAAATCTGCACTACAATGAAGTCTCACTTCCCCCCGGTCAAAAGGGCCATCTGAAAAAAGTGTAAAATCCAGAAAGGCAGGACAGGCCATGGAGAACTGGGAGCCTTGTTATGCTGATGGGCGGGATGTAAATTGCCAACAGACACTTGGGAGAAGTGTATGGTGTTTCCTGAAACATCTAAAAAACAAAGCAACAGAGCCTAGGGCACTTCCACTTATGGTCCTATAGCTTAGGGAAATTAAAATCAAAAAGACACAGCCACCCCAAAGTTTGGGACGCCTCTGTTTACAAGAACCTCGTTTACAGTACAAGTTCAACATCGCAGAATGTGAAAAATGGATAAAGAAGTTGTGGTATTTACTTACAAAGCAATATCACTCAGCAATGAAATCTATATCATCAGGCCCTTAGCAGCATAATGAGTGGATTCAGGTACGATGATTCTAACTGAAATAAGTCACACAGAAAAAGAAACATCATAAGATATCAGTAATACACGGAATGTAAACTTGGCTACACAGGAACTGAATTCCAAAACAGAACAGGGTCTCAAATTTAGAAAACCAACTTATGCTTGCTTAAGGGTAAAGGTGAGTTGGGGTGCTGCATAAAACCAGAGATTGAAATGAGCACAGATAAAGTTCCTTAAGCCAAATATGGAATAGACAAGAGCTACTCCTTGCTCAACGAAATGGACTCAACACCGCATATTAAACGCCTAAGAATGTAACTGACTAGTAAGTAACTTAAAACCTATGGATTGCTATGTCTCCGAAAGAGAATCAAGCATGTGTACAGGGTCATAAACGCAGCAGTGATAGGATTGGAGAGGTTCGGTGAGCAAATGAAGACCCTTTGAAATCATATTGCATGGTACCCATTCCAAGGGTTTCAACTACCCAGGTTTAAGGTATTCTTCCTTCAGCTAAAACATGCATGTGGAACCTAGAGTATGATCAACCATATGATCGGGAGACGTGTTCAAATATGTCTCAGTTTTCGTACCCTGGTACTCGGGTGCAACATTCCAGATGCTTTACTAACACTCTCCCGACTTGGAGAGTCAGTCCCTTTAACCTCCTGTTTGGCCCAGTTTGCAATTTCTGCGGAAGATGAACAGGAATAGCGAGAACCAATGAGAGACTAGCTGGAGGTGTCTGGACGGGCATATTTAACTCTCATTTCCCACCAGGAAGAGGAACTAACCAAAGGCTCAGCGTGCCGTGCCGGAACCAGATTAGGGCCTGAAGCCATCCTGCGGTGTTGCGGCCAGCTCAAAAGAAAGCGAGTTGAAGAAAGGAGCTCAGGGGCACTGTAATTCACAAACCTGCAGAGTTATAAATGACAGCTATCGTCCAAAAATATACTGAAGTAAGGCTGCCAAGAGGACTTGAAAGCGGGACAGAATTGCAGGAAACCGATTTCAGGAGGTAGACTGGAATTGCATTGAAAGCATAGGAAAAGAGGAAGAACGTCCACAATGATGCACTTGGCCAAAAAGGGCGTATGCGTTTTTTCCTAAATATATTCAGGAAAAAACGCATACACACTTTTTGGCCAACCAAGCAAGCTTGCAAAGGAAATCTGCACTACAATGAAGTCTCACTTCCCCCCGGTCAAAAGGGCCATCTGAAAAAAGTGTAAAATCCAGAAAGGCAGGACAGGCCATGGAGAACTGGGAGCCTTGTTATGCTGATGGGCAGGATGTAAATTGCCAACAGACACTCGGGAGAAGTGTATGGTGTTTCCTGAAACATCTAAAAAACAAAGCAACAGAGCCTAGGGCACTTCCACTTATGGTCCTATAGCTTAGGGAAATTAAAATCAAAAAGACACAGTCACCCCAAAGTTTGGGACGCCTCTGTTTAAAAGAACCTCATTTACGGTACAAGTTCAATATCACAGAAAGTGAAAAATGGATAAAGAACTTGTGGTACTTACGTACAATGCAGTATCACTCAGCAATGAAATCTATGTCATCAGGCCCGTAGCAGCATAATGAGTGGATTCAGGTACGATGTTTCTAACTGAAATAAGTCACACAGAAAAAGAAACATCATAAGATATCACTAATACACGGAATGTAAACTTGGCTACACAGGAACTGAATTCCAAAACAGAACAGGGTCTCAAATTTAGAAAACCAACTTATGCTTGCTTAAGGGGAAAGGTGAGTTGGGGTGCTGCATAAAACCAGAGATTGAAATGAGCACAGATAAAGTTCCTTAAGCCAAATATGGAATAGACAAGAGCTACTCCTTGCTCAACGAAATGGACTCAACACCCCATATTAAACTCCTAAGAATGTACCTGAATAGTAAGTATCTTAAAACCTATGGATTGCTATGTCTCCATAAGAGAATCAAGCATGTGTACAGGGGCATAAACGCAGCAGTGATAGGATTGGAGAGGTTTGGTGAGCAAATGAAGACCCTTTGAAGTCATATTGCATGGTACCCATTCCACGGGTTTCAACTACCCAAATTTAAGGTATTCTTCCTTCAGCTAAAACATGAATGTGGAACCTAGAATATGATCAACCATGTGATCGGGAGACGTGTTCAAATATGTCTCAGTTTTCGTACCCTGGTACTCGGGTGCAACATTCCAGACGCTTTACTAACACTATCCCGACATGGAGAGTCAGTCCCTTTAACCTCCTGTTTGGCCCAGTTTGCAATTTCTGCGGAAGATGAACAGGAATAGCGAGAACCAATGAGAGACTAGCTAGAGGTATCTGGACGGGCAAATTTAACTCTCATTTCCCACCAGGAAGAGGAATTAACCAAAGGCTCAGCGTGCCGTGCCGGAACCAGATTAGGGCCTGAAGCCATCCTGCGGTGTTGCGGCCAGCTCAAAAGAAAGCGAGTTGAAGAAAGGAGCTCAGGGGCACTGTAATTCACAAACTTGCAGAGTTATAAATGACAGCTATCGTCCAAAAATATACTGAAGTAAGACTGCCAAGAGGACTTGAAAGCGGGGCAGAATTGCAGGAAACCGATTTCAGGAGGTAGACTGGAATTGCATTCAAAGCATAGGAAAAGAGGCAGAACGTCCACAATGATGCACTTGGCCAAAAAGGGCGTATGCGTTTTTTCCTGAATATATTCAGGAAAAAACGCATACGCCCTTTTTGGCCAACCAAGCAAACTTGCAAAGGAAATCTGCACTACAATGAAGTCTCACTTCCCCCCGGTCAAAAGGGCCATCTGAAAAAAGTGTAAAATCCAGAAAGGCAGGACAGGCCATGGAGAACTGGGAGCCTTGTTATGCTGATGGGCGGGATGTAAATTGCCAACAGACACTCGAGAGAAGCATATGGTGTTTCCTGAAACATCTAAAAAACAAAGCAACAGAGCCTAGGGCACTTCCACTTATGGTCCTATAGCTTAGGGAAATTAAAATCAAAAAGACACAGCCACCCCAAAGTTTGGGACGCCTCTGTTTACAAGAACCTTGTTTACAGTACAAGTTCAACATCGCAGAAAGTGAAAAATGGATAAAGAAGTTGTGGTATTTACTTACAAAGCAATATCACTCAGCAATGAAATCTATGTCATCAGGCCCTTAGCAGCACAATGAGTGGATTCAGGTATGATGATTCTAACTGAAATAAGACACACAGAAAAAGAAACATCATAAGATATCACTAATACACGGAATGTAAACTTGGCTACACAGGAACTGAATTACAGAACAGAACAGGGTCTCAAATTTAGAAAACCAACTTATGCTTGCTTAAGGGTAAAGGTGAGTTGGGGTGCTGCATAAAACCAGAGATTGAAATGAGAACAGATAAAGTTCCTTAAGGCAAATAAGGAATAGACAAGAGCTACTCCTTGCTCAACGAAATGGACTCAACACCCCATATTAAACGCCTAAGAATGTACCTGACTAGTAAGTATCTTAAAACCTATGGATTGCTATGTCTCCAAAAGAGAATCAAGCGTGTGTACAGGGGCATAAACGCAGCAGTGATAGGATTGGAGAGGTTCGGTGAGCAAATGAAGACCCTTTGAAGTCATATTGCATGGTACCTATTCCAAGGGTTTCAACTACCCACGTTTAAGGTATTCTTCCTTCAGCTAAAACATGCATGTGGAACCCAGAGTATGATCAACCGTGTGAACGGGAGACCTGTTCAAATATGTCTCAGTTTTCGTACCCTGGTACTCGGGTGCAACATTCCAGACGCTTTACTAACACACTCCTCACTTGGAGAGTCAGCGCCTTTAACCTCCTGTTTGGCCCAGTTTGCAATTTCTGCGGAAGATGAACAGGAATAGGGAGAACCAATGAGAGACTATCTGGAGGTGTCTGGACGGGCAAATTTAACTCTCATTTCCCACCAGGAAGAGGAAATAACCAAAGGCTCAGCGTGCCGTGCGGGAACCAGATTAGGACCTGAAGCCATCCTGCGGTGTTGCGGCCAGCTCAAAAGAAAGCGAGTTGAAGAAAGGAGCTCAGGGGCACTGTAATTCACAAAACTGCAGAGTTATAAATGACAGCTATCGTCCAAAAATATACTGAAGTAAGGCTGCCAAGAGGACTTGAAAGTGGGGCAGAATTGCAGGAAACCGATTTCAGGAGGTAGACTGGAATTGCATTGAAAGCATAGGAAAAGAGGCAGAACGTCCACAATGATGCACTTGGCCAAAAAGGGCGTATGCGTTTTTTCCTGAATATATTCAGGAAAAAACGCATACGCCCTTTTTGGCCAACCAAGCAAACTTGCAAAGGAAATCTGCACTACAATGAAGTCTCACTTCCCCCCGGTCAAAAGGGCCATCTGAAAAAAGTGTAAAATCCAGAAAGGCAGGACAGGCCATGGAGAACTGGGAGCCTTGTTATGCTGATGGGCGGGATGTAAATTGCCAACAGACACTCGGGAGAAGTGTATGGTGTTTCCTGAAACATCTAAAAAACAAAGCAACAGAGCCTAGGGCATTTCCACTTATGGTCCTATAGCTTAGGGAAATTAAAATCAAAAGGACACAGGCACCCCAAAGTTTGGGACACATCTGTTTACAAGAACCTCATTTACGGTACAAGTTCAATATCACAGAAAGTGAAAAATGGATACAGAACTTGTAGTACTTACGTACAATGCAGTATCACTCAGCAATGAAATCTATGTCATCAGGCCCGTAGCAGCATAATGAGTGGATTCAGGTACGATGATTCTAACTGAAATAAGTCACACAGAAAAAGAAACATCATAAGATATCACTAATACACGGAATGTAAACTTGGCTACACAGGAACTGAATTACAGAACAGAACAGGGTCTCAAATTTAGAAAACCAACTTATGCTTGCTTAAGGGAAAGGTGAGTTGGGGTGCTGCATAAAACCAGAGATTAAAATGAGCACAGATAAACTTCCTTAAGCCAAATATGGAATAGACAAGAGCTACGCCTTGCTCAACGAAATGGACTCAACACCGCATATTAAACGCCTAAGAATGTACCTGACTAGTAAGTATCTTAAAACCTATGGATTGCTGTGTCTCCGAAAGAGAATCAAGCATATGTACAGGGGCATAAACGCAGCAGTGATAGGATTGGAGAGGTTCGGTGAGCAAATGAAGACCCTTTGAAGACTTATTTCATGGTACCCATTCAACGGGTTTCAACTACCCAGGTTTAAGGTATTCTTCCTTCAGCTAAAACATGCATGTGGAACCTAGAGTATGATCAACCATGTGATCGGGATACGTGTTCAAATATGTCTCAGTTTTCGTACCCTGGTACTCGGATGCAACATTCCAGACGCTTTACTAACACTCTCCCGACTTAGAGAGTCAGTCCCTTTAACCTCCTGTTTGGCCCAGTTTGCAATTTCTGCGGAAGATGAACAGGAATAGCGAGAACCAATGAGAGACTAGCTGGAGGTGTCTGCACGGGCAAATTTAACTCTCATTTCCCACCAGGAAGAGGAATTAACCAAAGGCTCAGCGTGCCGTGCCGGAACCAGATTAGGGCCTGAAGCCATCCTGCGGTGTTGCGGCCAGGTCACAAGAAAGCGAGTTGAAGAAAGGAGCTCAGGGGCACTGTAATTCACAAAACTGCAGAGTTATAAATGACAGCTATCGTCCAAAAATATACTGAAGTAAGGCTGCCAAGAGGACTTGAAAGCGGGGCAGAATTGCAGGAAACCGATTTCAGGAGGTAGACTGGAATTGCATTGAAAGCATAGAAAAAGAGGCAGAACGTCCACAATGATGCACTTGGCCAAAAAGGGCGTATGCGTTTTTTCCCGAATATATTCAGGAAAAAACGCATACGCCCTTTTTGGCCAACCAAGCAAACTTGCAAAGGAAATCTGCACTACAATGAAGTCTCACTTCCCCCCGGTCAAAAGGGCCATCTGAAAAAAGTGTAAAATCCAGAAAGGCAGGACAGGCCATGGAGAACTGGGAGCCTTGTTATGCTGATGGGCGGGATGTAAATTGCCAACAGACAGTCGGGAGAAGTGTATGGTGTTTCCTGAAACATCTAAAAAACACAGCAACAGAGCCTAGGGCACTTCCACTTATGGTCCTATAGCTTAGGGAAATTAAAATCAAAAAGACACAGCCACCTGAAAGTTTGGGACGCCTCTGTTTACAAGAACCTCGTTTACCGAAAAACTTCAATATCACAGAAAGTGAAAAATGGATAAAGAACTTGTGGTACTTACGTACAATGCAGTATCACTCAGCAATGAAATCTATGTCATCAGGCCCGTAGCAGCATAATGAGTGGATTCAGGTACGATGTTTCTAACTGAAATAAGTCACACAGAAAAAGAAACATCATAAGATATCACTAATACACGGAATGTAAACTTGGCTACACAGGAACTGAATTCCAAAACAGAACAGGGTCTCAAATTTAGAAAACCAACTTATGCTTGCTTAAGGGGAAAGGTGAGTTGGGGTGCTGCATAAAACCAGAGATTGAAATGAGCACAGATAAAGTTCCTTAAGCCAAATATGGAATAGACAAGAGCTACTCCTTGCTCAACGAAATGGACTCAACACCCCATATTAAACTCCTAAGAATGTACCTGAATAGTAAGTATCTTAAAACCTATGGATTGCTATGTCTCCATAAGAGAATCAAGCATGTGTACAGGGGCATAAACGCAGCAGTGATAGGATTGGAGAGGTTTGGTGAGCAAATGAAGACCCTTTGAAGTCATATTGCATGGTACCCATTCCACGGGTTTCAACTACCCAAATTTAAGGTATTCTTCCTTCAGCTAAAACATGAATGTGGAACCTAGAATATGATCAACCATGTGATCGGGAGACGTGTTCAAATATGTCTCAGTTTTCGTACCCTGGTACTCGGGTGCAACATTCCAGACGCTTTACTAACACTATCCCGACATGGAGAGTCAGTCCCTTTAACCTCCTGTTTGGCCCAGTTTGCAATTTCTGCGGAAGATGAACAGGAATAGCGAGAACCAATGAGAGACTAGCTGGAGGTATCTGGACGGGCAAATTTAACTCTCATTTCCCACCAGGAAGAGGAATTAACCAAAGGCTCAGCGTGCCGTGCCGGAACCAGATTAGGGCCTGAAGCCATCCTGCGGTGTTGCGGCCAGCTCAAAAGAAAGCGAGTTGAAGAAAGGAGCTCAGGGGCACTGTAATTCACAAACTTGCAGAGTTATAAATGACAGCTATCGTCCAAAAATATACTGAAGTAAGACTGCCAAGAGGACTTGAAAGCGGGGCAGAATTGCAGGAAACCGATTTCAGGAGGTAGACTGGAATTGCATTCAAAGCATAGGAAAAGAGGCAGAACGTCCACAATGATGCACTTGGCCAAAAAGGGCGTATGCGTTTTTTCCTGAATATATTCAGGAAAAAACGCATACGCCCTTTTTGGCCAACCAAGCAAACTTGCAAAGGAAATCTGCACTACAATGAAGTCTCACTTCCCCCCGGTCAAAAGGGCCATCTGAAAAAAGTGTAAAATCCAGAAAGGCAGGACAGGCCATGGAGAACTGGGAGCCTTGTTATGCTGATGGGCGGGATGTAAATTGCCAACAGACACTCGAGAGAAGCATATGGTGTTTCCTGAAACATCTAAAAAACAAAGCAACAGAGCCTAGGGCACTTCCACTTATGGTCCTATAGCTTAGGGAAATTAAAATCAAAAAGACACAGCCACCCCAAAGTTTGGGACGCCTCTGTTTACAAGAACCTTGTTTACAGTACAAGTTCAACATCGCAGAAAGTGAAAAATGGATAAAGAAGTTGTGGTATTTACTTACAAAGCAATATCACTCAGCAATGAAATCTATGTCATCAGGCCCTTAGCAGCACAATGAGTGGATTCAGGTATGATGATTCTAACTGAAATAAGACACACAGAAAAAGAAACATCATAAGATATCACTAATACACGGAATGTAAACTTGGCTACACAGGAACTGAATTACAGAACAGAACAGGGTCTCAAATTTAGAAAACCAACTTATGCTTGCTTAAGGGTAAAGGTGAGTTGGGGTGCTGCATAAAACCAGAGATTGAAATGAGAACAGATAAAGTTCCTTAAGGCAAATAAGGAATAGACAAGAGCTACTCCTTGCTCAACGAAATGGACTCAACACCCCATATTAAACGCCTAAGAATGTACCTGACTAGTAAGTATCTTAAAACCTATGGATTGCTATGTCTCCAAAAGAGAATCAAGCGTGTGTACAGGGGCATAAACGCAGCAGTGATAGGATTGGAGAGGTTCGGTGAGCAAATGAAGACCCTTTGAAGTCATATTGCATGGTACCTATTCCAAGGGTTTCAACTACCCACGTTTAAGGTATTCTTCCTTCAGCTAAAACATGCATGTGGAACCCAGAGTATGATCAACCGTGTGAACGGGAGACCTGTTCAAATATGTCTCAGTTTTCGTACCCTGGTACTCGGGTGCAACATTCCAGACGCTTTACTAACACACTCCCCACTTGGAGAGTCAGCGCCTTTAACCTCCTGTTTGGCCCAGTTTGCAATTTCTGCGGAAGATGAACAGGAATAGGGAGAACCAATGAGAGACTATCTGGAGGTGTCTGGACGGGCAAATTTAACTCTCATTTCCCACCAGGAAGAGGAAATAACCAAAGGCTCAGCGTGCCGTGCGGGAACCAGATTAGGACCTGAAGCCATCCTGCGGTGTTGCGGCCAGCTCAAAAGAAAGCGAGTTGAAGAAAGGAGCTCAGGGGCACTGTAATTCACAAAACTGCAGAGTTATAAATGACAGCTATCGTCCAAAAATATACTGAAGTAAGGCTGCCAAGAGGACGTGAAAGTGGGGCAGAATTGCAGGAAACCGATTTCAGGAGGTAGACTGGAATTGCATTGAAAGCATAGGAAAAGAGGCAGAACGTCCACAATGATGCACTTGGCCAAAAAGTGCGTATGCGTTTTTTCCTGAATATATTCAGGAAAAAACGCATACGCCCTTTTTGGCGAACCAAGCAAGCTTGCATAGGAAATCTGCACTACAATGAAGTCTCACTTCCCCCCGGTCAAAAGGGCCATCTGTAAAAATTGTAAAATCCAGAAAGGCAGGACAGGCCATGGAGAACTGGGAGCCTTGTTATACTGATGGGCGGGATGTAAATTGCCAACAGCCACTGGGGAGAAGTGTATGGTGTTTCCTGAAACATCTAAAAAACAAAGCAACAGAGCCTAGGGCACTTCCACTTATGGTCCTATAGCTTAGGGAAATTAAAATCAAAAAGACACAGCCACCCCAAAGTTTGGGACGCCTCTGTTTACAAGAACCTCGTTTACCGTACATGTTCAATATCACAG
This sequence comes from Grampus griseus, assembly GCF_964374135.1. NCBI lineage: Eukaryota > Metazoa > Chordata > Mammalia > Artiodactyla > Delphinidae > Grampus > Grampus griseus. The sequence continues at coordinate 755,152 of NW_028133341.1, read as the reverse complement.
AAAGTGAAAAATGGATAAAGAACTTGTGGTACTTACGTACAATGCAGTATCACTCAGCAATGAAATCTATGTCATCAGGCCCTTAGCAGCATAATGAGTGGATTCAGGTACGATGATTCTAACTGAAATAAGTCACACAGAAAAAGAAACATCATAAGATATCACTAATACATGGAATGTAAACTTGGCTACACAGGAACTGAATTACAGAACAGAACAGGGTCTCAAATTTAGAAAACCAACTTATGCTTGCTTAAGGGGAAAGGTGAGTTGGGGTGCTGCATAAAACCAGAGATTGAAATGAGCACAGATAAAGTTCCTTAAGCCAAATATGGAATAGACAAGAGCTACTCCTTGCTCAACGAAATGGACTCAACACCGCATATTAAACGCCTAAGAATGTACCTGACTAGTAAGTATCTTAAAACCTATGGATTGCTATGTCTCCGAAAGAGAATCAAGTATGTGTACAGGGGCATAAACGCAGCAGTGATAGGATTGGAGAGGTTCGGTGAGCAAATGAAGACCCTTTGAAGTCATATTGCATGGTACCCATTCCACGGATTTCAACTACCCAGGTTTAAGGTATTCTTCCTTCAGCTAAAACATGCATGTGGAACCTAGAGTATGATCAACCATGTGATCGGGAGACGTGTTCAAATATGTCTCAGTTTTCATACCCTGGTACTCGGGTGCAACATTCCAGACGCTTTAAAACACTCTCCCAAATTGGAGAGTCAGCGCCTTTAACCTCCTGTTTGGCCCAGTTTGCAATTTCTGCGGAAGATGAACAGGAATAGCGAGAACCAATGAGAGACTAGCTGGAGGTGTCTGGACGGGCAAATTTAACTCTCATTTCCCACCAGGAAGAGGAATTAACCGAAGGCTCAGCGTGCCGTGCCGGAACCAGATTAGGGCCTGAAGCCATCCTGCGGTGTTGCGGCCAGCTCAAAAGAAAGCGAGTTGAAGAAAGGAGCTCAGGGGCACTGTAATTCACAAACCTGCAGAGTTATAAATGACAGCTATCGTCCAAAAATATACTGAAGTAAGGCTGCCAAGAGGACTTGAAAGCGGGGCAAGATTGCAGGAAACCCATTTCAGGAGGTAGACTGGAATTGCATTGAAAGCATAGGAAAAGAGGCAGAACGTCCACAATGATGCACTTGGCCAAAAAGGGCGTATGCGTTTTTCCCTGAATATATTCAGGAAAAAACGCATACGCCCTTTTTGGCCAACCAAGCAAACTTGCAAAGGAAATCTGCACTACAATGAAGTGTCACTTCCCACTGGTCAAAAGGGCCATCTGAAAAAAGTGTAAAATCCAGAAAGGCAGGACAGGCCATGGAGAACTGGGAGCCTTGTTATGCTGATGGGCGGGATGTAAATTGCCAACAGACACTGGGGAGAAGTGTATGGTGTTTCCTGAAACATCTAAAAAACAAAGCAACAGAGCCTAGGGCACTTCCACTTATGGTCCTATAGCTTAGGGAAATTAAAATCAAAAAGACACAGCCACCCCAAAGTTTGGGACGCCTCTGTTTACAAGAACCTCGTTTACCGTACATGTTCAATATCACAGAAAGTGAAAAATGGATAAAGAACTTGTGGTACTTACGTACAATGCAGTATCACTCAGCAATGAAATCTATGTCATCAGGCCCTTAGCAGCATAATGAGTGGATTCAGGTACGATGATTCTAACTGAAATAAGTCACACAGAAAAAGAAACATCATAAGATATCACTAATACATGGAATGTAAACTTGGCTACACAGGAACTGAATTACAGAACAGAACAGGGTCTCAAATTTAGAAAACCAACTTATGCTTGCTTAAGGGGAAAGGTGAGTTGGGGTGCTGCATAAAACCAGAGATTGAAATGAGCACAGATAAAGTTCCTTAAGCCAAATATGGAATAGACAAGAGCTACTCCTTGCTCAACGAAATGGACTCAACACCGCATATTAAACGCCTAAGAATGTACCTGACTAGTAAGTATCTTAAAACCTATGGATTGCTATGTCTCCGAAAGAGAATCAAGTATGTGTACAGGGGCATAAACGCAGCAGTGATAGGATTGGAGAGGTTCGGTGAGCAAATGAAGACCCTTTGAAGTCATATTGCATGGTACCCATTCCACGGATTTCAACTACCCAGGTTTAAGGTATTCTTCCTTCAGCTAAAACATGCATGTGGAACCTAGAGTATGATCAACCATGTGATCGGGAGACGTGTTCAAATATGTCTCAGTTTTCATACCCTGGTACTCGGGTGCAACATTCCAGACGCTTTAAAACACTCTCCCAAATTGGAGAGTCAGCGCCTTTAACCTCCTGTTTGGCCCAGTTTGCAATTTCTGCGGAAGATGAACAGGAATAGCGAGAACCAATGAGAGACTAGCTGGAGGTGTCTGGACGGGCAAATTTAACTCTCATTTCCCACCAGGAAGAGGAATTAACCGAAGGCTCAGCGTGCCGTGCCGGAACCAGATTAGGGCCTGAAGCCATCCTGCGGTGTTGCGGCCAGCTCAAAAGAAAGCGAGTTGAAGAAAGGAGCTCAGGGGCACTGTAATTCACAAACCTGCAGAGTTATAAATGACAGCTATCGTCCAAAAATATACTGAAGTAAGGCTGCCAAGAGGACTTGAAAGCGGGGCAAGATTGCAGGAAACCCATTTCAGGAGGTAGACTGGAATTGCATTGAAAGCATAGGAAAAGAGGCAGAACGTCCACAATGATGCACTTGGCCAAAAAGGGCGTATGCGTTTTTCCCTGAATATATTCAGGAAAAAACGCATACGCCCTTTTTGGCCAACCAAGCAAACTTGCAAAGGAAATCTGCACTACAATGAAGTGTCACTTCCCACTGGTCAAAAGGGCCATCTGAAAAAAGTGTAAAATCCAGAAAGGCAGGACAGGCCATGGAGAACTGGGAGCCTTGTTATGCTGATGGGCGGGATGTAAATTGCCAACAGACACTCTGGAGAAGTGTATGGTGTTTCCTGAAACATCTAAAAAACAAAGCAACAGAGCCTAGGGCACTTCCACTTATGGTCCTATAGCTTAGGGAAATTAAAATCAAAAAGACACAGCCACCCCGAAGTTTGGAACGGCTCTGTTTACAAGAACCTCGTTTACAGTACAAGTTCAACATCGCAGAAAGTGAAAAATGGATAAAGAAGTTGTGGTATTTACTTACAAAGCAATATCACTCAGCAATGAAATCTATGTCATCAGGCCCTTAGCAGCACAATGAGTGGATTCAGGTATGATGATTCTAACTGAAATAAGTCACACAGAAAAAGAAACATCGTAAGATATCAGTAATACATGGAATGTAAACTTGGCTACACAGGAACTGAATTACAGAACAGAACAGGGTCTCAAATTTAGAAAACCAACTTATGCTTGCTTAAGGGGAAAGGTGAGTTGGGGTGCTGCATAAAATCAGAGATTGAAATGAGCACAGATAAAGTTCCTTAAGCCAAATACGGAATAGACAAGAGCTACTCCTTGCTCAACGAAATGGACTCAACACCCCATATTAAACGCCTAAGAATGTACCTGACTAGTAAGTATCTTAAAACCTATGGATTGCTATGTCTCCGAAAGAGAATCAAGCATGTGTACAGGGGCATAAACGCAGCAGTGATTTGATTGGAGAGGTTCGGTGAGCAAATGCAGACCCTTTGAAGTCATATTGCATGGTACCCATTCCATGGGTTTCAACTACCCAGGTTTAAGGTATTCTTCCTTCAGCTAAAACATGCATGTGGAACTCAGAGTATGATCAACCGTGTGAACGGGAGACGAGTTCAAATATGTCTCAGGCTTCGTACCCTGGTACTCGGGTGCAACATTCCAGATGCTTTACTAACACTCTCCCGACTTGGAGAGTCAGCGCCTTTAACCTTCTGTTTGGCCCAGTTTGCAATTTCTGCAGAAGATGAACAGGAATAGCGAGAACCAATGAGAGACTAACTGGAGGTGTCTGGATGGGCAAATTTAACTCTCATTTCCCACCAGGAAGAGGAATTAACCAAAGGCTCAGCGTGCCGTGCCGGAACCAGATTAGGGCCTGAAGCCATCCTGCGGTGTTGCGGCCAGCTCACAAGAAAGCGAGTTGAAGAAAGGAGCTCAGGGGCACTGTAATTCACAAACCTGCAGAGTTATAAATGACAGCTATCGTCCAAAAATATACTGAAGTAAGGCTGCCAAGAGGACTTGAAAGTGGGGCAGAATTGCAGGAAACCGATTTCAGGAGGTAGACTGGAATTGCATTGAAAGCATAGGAAAAGAGGCAGAACGTCCACAATGATGCACTTGGCCAAAAAGGGCGTATGCGTTTTTTCCTGAATATATTCAGGAAAAAACGCATACGCCCTTTTTGGCCAACCAAGCAAGCTTGCAAAGGAAATCTGCACTACAATGAAGTCTCACTTCCCCCTGGTCAAAAGGGCCATCTGAAAAAAGTGTAAAATCCAGAAAGTCAGGATAGGCCACGGAGAACTGGGAGCCTTGTTATGCTGATGGGCGGGATGTAAATTGCCAACAGACACTCGGGAGAAGTGTATGGTGTTTCCTGAAACATCTAAAAAACAAAGCAACAGAGCCTAGGGCACTTCCACTTATGGTCCTATAGCTTAGGGAAATTAAAATCAAAAAGACACAGCCACCCCGAAGTTTGGAACGGCTCTGTTTACAAGAACCTCGTTTACCGAAAAACTTCAATATCACAGAAAGTGAAAAATGGATAAAGAACTTGTGGTACTTACGTACAATGCAGTATCACTCAGCAATGAAATCTATGTCATCAGGCCCGTAGCAGCATAATGAGTGGATTCAGGTACGATGTTTCTAACTGAAATAAGTCACACAGAAAAAGAAACATCATAAGATATCACTAATACACGGAATGTAAACTTGGCTACACAGGAACTGAATTCCAAAACAGAACAGGGTCTCAAATTTAGAAAACCAACTTATGCTTGCTTAAGGGGAAAGGTGAGTTGGGGTGCTGCATAAAACCAGAGATTGAAATGAGCACAGATAAAGTTCCTTAAGCCAAATATGGAATAGACAAGAGCTACTCCTTGCTCAACGAAATGGACTCAACACCCCATATTAAACTCCTAAGAATGTACCTGAATAGTAAGTATCTTAAAACCTATGGATTGCTATGTCTCCATAAGAGAATCAAGCATGTGTACAGGGGCATAAACGCAGCAGTGATAGGATTGGAGAGGTTTGGTGAGCAAATGAAGACCCTTTGAAGTCATATTGCATGGTACCCATTCCACGGGTTTCAACTACCCAAATTTAAGGTATTCTTCCTTCAGCTAAAACATGAATGTGGAACCTAGAATATGATCAACCATGTGATCGGGAGACGTGTTCAAATATGTCTCAGTTTTCGTACCCTGGTACTCGGGTGCAACATTCCAGACGCTTTACTAACACTATCCCGACATGGAGAGTCAGTCCCTTTAACCTCCTGTTTGGCCCAGTTTGCAATTTCTGCGGAAGATGAACAGGAATAGCGAGAACCAATGAGAGACTAGCTGGAGGTATCTGGACGGGCAAATTTAACTCTCATTTCCCACCAGGAAGAGGAATTAACCAAAGGCTCAGCGTGCCGTGCCGGAACCAGATTAGGGCCTGAAGCCATCCTGCGGTGTTGCGGCCAGCTCAAAAGAAAGCGAGTTGAAGAAAGGAGCTCAGGGGCACTGTAATTCACAAACTTGCAGAGTTATAAATGACAGCTATCGTCCAAAAATATACTGAAGTAAGACTGCCAAGAGGACTTGAAAGCGGGGCAGAATTGCAGGAAACCGATTTCAGGAGGTAGACTGGAATTGCATTCAAAGCATAGGAAAAGAGGCAGAACGTCCACAATGATGCACTTGGCCAAAAAGGGCGTATGCGTTTTTTCCTGAATATATTCAGGAAAAAACGCATACGCCCTTTTTGGCCAACCAAGCAAACTTGCAAAGGAAATCTGCACTACAATGAAGTCTCACTTCCCCCCGGTCAAAAGGGCCATCTGAAAAAAGTGTAAAATCCAGAAAGGCAGGACAGGCCATGGAGAACTGGGAGCCTTGTTATGCTGATGGGCGGGATGTAAATTGCCAACAGACACTCGAGAGAAGCATATGGTGTTTCCTGAAACATCTAAAAAACAAAGCAACAGAGCCTAGGGCACTTCCACTTATGGTCCTATAGCTTAGGGAAATTAAAATCAAAAAGACACAGCCACCCCAAAGTTTGGGACGCCTCTGTTTACAAGAACCTTGTTTACAGTACAAGTTCAACATCGCAGAAAGTGAAAAATGGATAAAGAAGTTGTGGTATTTACTTACAAAGCAATATCACTCAGCAATGAAATCTATGTCATCAGGCCCTTAGCAGCACAATGAGTGGATTCAGGTATGATGATTCTAACTGAAATAAGACACACAGAAAAAGAAACATCATAAGATATCACTAATACACGGAATGTAAACTTGGCTACACAGGAACTGAATTACAGAACAGAACAGGGTCTCAAATTTAGAAAACCAACTTATGCTTGCTTAAGGGTAAAGGTGAGTTGGGGTGCTGCATAAAACCAGAGATTGAAATGAGAACAGATAAAGTTCCTTAAGGCAAATAAGGAATAGACAAGAGCTACTCCTTGCTCAACGAAATGGACTCAACACCCCATATTAAACGCCTAAGAATGTACCTGACTAGTAAGTATCTTAAAACCTATGGATTGCTATGTCTCCAAAAGAGAATCAAGCGTGTGTACAGGGGCATAAACGCAGCAGTGATAGGATTGGAGAGGTTCGGTGAGCAAATGAAGACCCTTTGAAGTCATATTGCATGGTACCTATTCCAAGGGTTTCAACTACCCACGTTTAAGGTATTCTTCCTTCAGCTAAAACATGCATGTGGAACCCAGAGTATGGTCAACCGTGTGAACGGGAGACCTGTTCAAATATGTCTCAGTTTTCGTACCCTGGTACTCGGGTGCAACATTCCAGACGCTTTACTAACACACTCCCCACTTGGAGAGTCAGCGCCTTTAACCTCCTGTTTGGCCCAGTTTGCAATTTCTGCGGAAGATGAACAGGAATAGGGAGAACCAATGAGAGACTATCTGGAGGTGTCTGGACGGGCAAATTTAACTCTCATTTCCCACCAGGAAGAGGAAATAACCAAAGGCTCAGCGTGCCGTGCGGGAACCAGATTAGGACCTGAAGCCATCCTGCGGTGTTGCGGCCAGCTCAAAAGAAAGCGAGTTGAAGAAAGGAGCTCAGGGGCACTGTAATTCACAAAACTGCAGAGTTATAAATGACAGCTATCGTCCAAAAATATACTGAAGTAAGGCTGCCAAGAGGACTTGAAAGTGGGGCAGAATTGCAGGAAACCGATTTCAGGAGGTAGACTGGAATTGCATTGAAAGCATAGGAAAAGAGGCAGAACGTCCACAATGATGCACTTGGCCAAAAAGTGCGTATGCGTTTTTTCCTGAATATATTCAGGAAAAAACGCATACGCCCTTTTTGGCGAACCAAGCAAGCTTGCATAGGAAATCTGCACTACAATGAAGTCTCACTTCCCCCCGGTCAAAAGGGCCATCTGTAAAAATTGTAAAATCCAGAAAGGCAGGACAGGCCATGGAGAACTGGGAGCCTTGTTATACTGATGGGCGGGATGTAAATTGCCAACAGCCACTGGGGAGAAGTGTATGGTGTTTCCTGAAACATCTAAAAAACAAAGCAACAGAGCCTAGGGCACTTCCACTTATGGTCCTATAGCTTAGGGAAATTAAAATCAAAAAGACACAGCCACCCCAAAGTTTGGGACGCCTCTGTTTACAAGAACCTCGTTTACCGTACATGTTCAATATCACAGAAAGTGAAAAATGGATAAAGAACTTGTGGTACTTACGTACAATGCAGTATCACTCAGCAATGAAATCTATGTCATCAGGCCCTTAGCAGCATAATGAGTGGATTCAGGTACGATGATTCTAACTGAAATAAGTCACACAGAAAAAGAAACATCATAAGATATCACTAATACATGGAATGTAAACTTGGCTACACAGGAACTGAATTACAGAACAGAACAGGGTCTCAAATTTAGAAAACCAACTTATGCTTGCTTAAGGGGAAAGGTGAGTTGGGGTGCTGCATAAAACCAGAGATTGAAATGAGCACAGATAAAGTTCCTTAAGCCAAATATGGAATAGACAAGAGCTACTCCTTGCTCAACGAAATGGACTCAACACCGCATATTAAACGCCTAAGAATGTACCTGACTAGTAAGTATCTTAAAACCTATGGATTGCTATGTCTCCGAAAGAGAATCAAGTATGTGTACAGGGGCATAAACGCAGCAGTGATAGGATTGGAGAGGTTCGGTGAGCAAATGAAGACCCTTTGAAGTCATATTGCATGGTACCCATTCCACGGATTTCAACTACCCAGGTTTAAGGTATTCTTCCTTCAGCTAAAACATGCATGTGGAACCTAGAGTATGATCAACCATGTGATCGGGAGACGTGTTCAAATATGTCTCAGTTTTCATACCCTGGTACTCGGGTGCAACATTCCAGACGCTTTAAAACACTCTCCCAAATTGGAGAGTCAGCGCCTTTAACCTCCTGTTTGGCCCAGTTTGCAATTTCTGCGGAAGATGAACAGGAATAGCGAGAACCAATGAGAGACTAGCTGGAGGTGTCTGGACGGGCAAATTTAACTCTCATTTCCCACCAGGAAGAGGAATTAACCGAAGGCTCAGCGTGCCGTGCCGGAACCAGATTAGGGCCTGAAGCCATCCTGCGGTGTTGCGGCCAGCTCAAAAGAAAGCGAGTTGAAGAAAGGAGCTCAGGGGCACTGTAATTCACAAACCTGCAGAGTTATAAATGACAGCTATCGTCCAAAAATATACTGAAGTAAGGCTGCCAAGAGGACTTGAAAGCGGGGCAAGATTGCAGGAAACCCATTTCAGGAGGTAGACTGGAATTGCATTGAAAGCATAGGAAAAGAGGCAGAACGTCCACAATGATGCACTTGGCCAAAAAGGGCGTATGCGTTTTTCCCTGAATATATTCAGGAAAAAACGCATACGCCCTTTTTGGCCAACCAAGCAAACTTGCAAAGGAAATCTGCACTACAATGAAGTGTCACTTCCCACTGGTCAAAAGGGCCATCTGAAAAAAGTGTAAAATCCAGAAAGGCAGGACAGGCCATGGAGAACTGGGAGCCTTGTTATGCTGATGGGCGGGATGTAAATTGCCAACAGACACTCTGGAGAAGTGTATGGTGTTTCCTGAAACATCTAAAAAACAAAGCAACAGAGCCTAGGGCACTTCCACTTATGGTCCTATAGCTTAGGGAAATTAAAATCAAAAAGACACAGCCACCCCAAAGTTTGGGACGCCTCTGTTTACAAGAACCTCGTTTACCGTACATGTTCAATATCACAGAAAGTGAAAAATGGATAAAGAACTTGTGGTACTTACGTACAATGCAGTATCACTCAGCAATGAAATCTATGTCATCAGGCCCTTAGCAGCATAATGAGTGGATTCAGGTACGATGATTCTAACTGAAATAAGTCACACAGAAAAAGAAACATCATAAGATATCACTAATACATGGAATGTAAACTTGGCTACACAGGAACTGAATTACAGAACAGAACAGGGTCTCAAATTTAGAAAACCAACTTATGCTTGCTTAAGGGGAAAGGTGAGTTGGGGTGCTGCATAAAACCAGAGATTGAAATGAGCACAGATAAAGTTCCTTAAGCCAAATATGGAATAGACAAGAGCTACTCCTTGCTCAACGAAATGGACTCAACACCGCATATTAAACGCCTAAGAATGTACCTGACTAGTAAGTATCTTAAAACCTATGGATTGCTATGTCTCCGAAAGAGAATCAAGTATGTGTACAGGGGCATAAACGCAGCAGTGATAGGATTGGAGAGGTTCGGTGAGCAAATGAAGACCCTTTGAAGTCATATTGCATGGTACCCATTCCACGGATTTCAACTACCCAGGTTTAAGGTATTCTTCCTTCAGCTAAAACATGCATGTGGAACCTAGAGTATGATCAACCATGTGATCGGGAGACGTGTTCAAATATGTCTCAGTTTTCATACCCTGGTACTCGGGTGCAACATTCCAGACGCTTTAAAACACTCTCCCAAATTGGAGAGTCAGCGCCTTTAACCTCCTGTTTGGCCCAGTTTGCAATTTCTGCGGAAGATGAACAGGAATAGCGAGAACCAATGAGAGACTAGCTGGAGGTGTCTGGACGGGCAAATTTAACTCTCATTTCCCACCAGGAAGAGGAATTAACCGAAGGCTCAGCGTGCCGTGCCGGAACCAGATTAGGGCCTGAAGCCATCCTGCGGTGTTGCGGCCAGCTCAAAAGAAAGCGAGTTGAAGAAAGGAGCTCAGGGGCACTGTAATTCACAAACCTGCAGAGTTATAAATGACAGCTATCGTCCAAAAATATACTGAAGTAAGGCTGCCAAGAGGACTTGAAAGCGGGGCAAGATTGCAGGAAACCCATTTCAGGAGGTAGACTGGAATTGCATTGAAAGCATAGGAAAAGAGGCAGAACGTCCACAATGATGCACTTGGCCAAAAAGGGCGTATGCGTTTTTCCCTGAATATATTCAGGAAAAAACGCATACGCCCTTTTTGGCCAACCAAGCAAACTTGCAAAGGACATCTGCACTACAATGAAGTGTCACTTCCCACTGGTCAAAAGGGCCATCTGAAAAAAGTGTAAAATCCAGAAAGGCAGGACAGGCCATGGAGAACTGGGAGCCTTGTTATGCTGATGGGCGGGATGTAAATTGCCAACAGACACTCTGGAGAAGTGTATGGTGTTTCCTGAAACATCTAAAAAACAAAGCAACAGAGCCTAGGGCACTTCCACTTATGGTCCTATAGCTTAGGGAAATTAAAATCAAAAAGACACAGCCACCCCGAAGTTTGGAACGGCTCTGTTTACAAGAACCTCGTTTACAGTACAAGTTCAACATCGCAGAAAGTGAAAAATGGATAAAGAAGTTGTGGTATTTACTTACAAAGCAATATCACTCAGCAATGAAATCTATGTCATCAGGCCCTTAGCAGCACAATGAGTGGATTCAGGTATGATGATTCTAACTGAAATAAGTCACACAGAAAAAGAAACATCGTAAGATATCAGTAATACATGGAATGTAAACTTGGCTACACAGGAACTGAATTACAGAACAGAACAGGGTCTCAAATTTAGAAAACCAACTTATGCTTGCTTAAGGGGAAAGGTGAGTTGGGGTGCTGCATAAAATCAGAGATTGAAATGAGCACAGATAAAGTTCCTTAAGCCAAATACGGAATAGACAAGAGCTACTCCTTGCTCAACGAAATGGACTCAACACCCCATATTAAACGCCTAAGAATGTACCTGACTAGTAAGTATCTTAAAACCTATGGATTGCTATGTCTCCGAAAGAGAATCAAGCATGTGTACAGGGGCATAAACGCAGCAGTGATTTGATTGGAGAGGTTCGGTGAGCAAATGCAGACCCTTTGAAGTCATATTGCATGGTACCCATTCCATGGGTTTCAACTACCCAGGTTTAAGGTATTCTTCCTTCAGCTAAAACATGCATGTGGAACTCAGAGTATGATCAACCGTGTGAACGGGAGACGAGTTCAAATATGTCTCAGGCTTCGTACCCTGGTACTCGGGTGCAACATTCCAGATGCTTTACTAACACTCTCCCGACTTGGAGAGTCAGCGCCTTTAACCTTCTGTTTGGCCCAGTTTGCAATTTCTGCAGAAGATGAACAGGAATAGCGAGAACCAATGAGAGACTAGCTGGAGGTGTCTGGATGGGCAAATTTAACTCTCATTTCCCACCAGGAAGAGGAATTAACCAAAGGCTCAGCGTGCCGTGCCGGAACCAGATTAGGGCCTGAAGCCATCCTGCGGTGTTGCGGCCAGCTCACAAGAAAGCGAGTTGAAGAAAGGAGCTCAGGGGCACTGTAATTCACAAACCTGCAGAGTTATAAATGACAGCTATCGTCCAAAAATATACTGAAGTAAGGCTGCCAAGAGGACTTGAAAGTGGGGCAGAATTGCAGGAAACCGATTTCAGGAGGTAGACTGGAATTGCATTGAAAGCATAGGAAAAGAGGCAGAACGTCCACAATGATGCACTTGGCCAAAAAGGGCGTATGCGTTTTTTCCTGAATATATTCAGGAAAAAACGCATACGCCCTTTTTGGCCAACCAAGCAAGCTTGCAAAGGAAATCTGCACTACAATGAAGTCTCACTTCCCCCTGGTCAAAAGGGCCATCTGAAAAAAGTGTAAAATCCAGAAAGGCAGGACAGGCCACGGAGAACTGGGAGCCTTGTTATGCTGATGGGCGGGATGTAAATTGCCAACAGACACTCGGGAGAAGTGTATGGTGTTTCCTGAAACATCCAGAAAACAAAACAACAGAGCCTAGGGCACTTCCACTTATGGTCCTATAGCTTAGGGAAATTAAAATCAAAAAGACACAGCCACCCCAAAGTTTGGGACGCCTCTGTTTACAAGAACCTCGTTTACCGTACAAGTTCAATATCACAGAAAGTGAAAAATGTATAAAGAACTTGTGGTACTTATGTACAATGCAGTATCACTCAGCAATGAAATCTATGTCATCAGGCCCGTAGCAGCATAATGAGTGGATTAAGGTACGAAGATTCTAACTGAAATAAGTCACACAGAAAAAGAAACATCATAAGATATCACTAATACACGGAATGTAAACTTGGCTACACAGGAACTGAATTCCAAAACAGAACAGGGTCTCAAATTTAGAAAACCAACTTATGCTTGCTTAAGGGGAAAGGTGAGTTGGGGTGCTGCATAAAAGCAGAGATTGAAATGAGCACAGATAAAGTTCCTTAAGCCAAATATGGAATAGACAAGAGCTACTCCTTGCTCAACGAAATGGACTCAACACCGCATATTAAACGCCTAAGAATGTACCTGACTAGTAAATATCTTAAAACCGATGGATTGCTATGTCTCTGAAAGAGAATCAAGCGTGTGTACAGGGGCATAAACGCAGCAGTGATATGATTGGAGAGGTTCGGTGAGCAAATGAAGACCCTTTGAAGTCATATTGCATGGTACCCATTCCATGGTTTTCAACTACCCAGTTTTAAGGTATTCTTCCTTCAGCTAAAACATGTATGTGGAACCTAGAGTATGATCAACCATGTGATCGGGAGACGTGTTCAAATATGTCTCAGTTTTCCTCCCCTGGTACTCGGGTGCAACATTCCAGACGATTTACTAACACTCTCCCGACTTGGAGAGTCAGTCCCTTTAACCTCCTGTTTGGCCCAGTTTGCAATTTCTGCAGAAGATGAACAGGAATAGCGAGAACCAATGAGAGACTAGCTGGAGGTGTCTGGACGGGCAAATTTAACTCTCATTTCCCACCAGGAAGAGGAATTAACCAAAGGCTCAGCGTGCCGTGCCGGAATCAGATTAGGGCCTGAAGCCATCCTGCGGTGTTGCGGCCAGCTCACAAGAAAGCGAGTTGAAGAAAGGAGCTCAGGGGCACTGTAATTCACAAACTTGCAGAGTTATAAATGACAGCTATCGTCCAAAAATATACTGAAGTAAGACTGCCAAGAGGACTTGAAAGCGGGGCAGAATTGCAGGAAACCGATTTCAGGAGGTAGACTGGAATTGCATTCAAAGCATAGGAAAAGAGGCAGAACGTCCACAATGATGCACTTGGCCAAAAAGGGCGTATGCGTTTTTTCCTGAATATATTCAGGAAAAAACGCATACGCCCTTTTTGGCCAACCAAGCAAACTTGCAAAGGAAATCTGCACTACAATGAAGTCTCACTTCCCCCCGGTCAAAAGGGCCATCTGAAAAAAGTGTAAAATCCAGAAAGGCAGGACAGGCCATGGAGAACTGGGAGCCTTGTTATGCTGATGGGCGGGATGTAAATTGCCAACAGACACTCGAGAGAAGCATATGGTGTTTCCTGAAACATCTAAAAAACAAAGCAACAGAGCCTAGGGCACTTCCACTTATGGTCCTATAGCTTAGGGAAATTAAAATCAAAAAGACACAGCCACCCCAAAGTTTGGGACGCCTCTGTTTACAAGAACCTTGTTTACAGTACAAGTTCAACATCGCAGAAAGTGAAAAATGGATAAAGAAGTTGTGGTATTTACTTACAAAGCAATATCACTCAGCAATGAAATCTATGTCATCAGGCCCTTAGCAGCACAATGAGTGGATTCAGGTATGATGATTCTAACTGAAATAAGACACACAGAAAAAGAAACATCATAAGATATCACTAATACACGGAATGTAAACTTGGCTACACAGGAACTGAATTACAGAACAGAACAGGGTCTCAAATTTAGAAAACCAACTTATGCTTGCTTAAGGGTAAAGGTGAGTTGGGGTGCTGCATAAAACCAGAGATTGAAATGAGAACAGATAAAGTTCCTTAAGGCAAATAAGGAATAGACAAGAGCTACTCCTTGCTCAACGAAATGGACTCAACACCCCATATTAAACGCCTAAGAATGTACCTGACTAGTAAGTATCTTAAAACCTATGGATTGCTATGTCTCCAAAAGAGAATCAAGCGTGTGTACAGGGGCATAAACGCAGCAGTGATAGGATTGGAGAGGTTCGGTGAGCAAATGAAGACCCTTTGAAGTCATATTGCATGGTACCTATTCCAAGGGTTTCAACTACCCACGTTTAAGGTATTCTTCCTTCAGCTAAAACATGCATGTGGAACCCAGAGTATGATCAACCGTGTGAACGGGAGACCTGTTCAAATATGTCTCAGTTTTCGTACCCTGGTACTCGGGTGCAACATTCCAGACGCTTTACTAACACACTCCCCACTTGGAGAGTCAGCGCCTTTAACCTCCTGTTTGGCCCAGTTTGCAATTTCTGCGGAAGATGAACAGGAATAGGGAGAACCAATGAGAGACTATCTGGAGGTGTCTGGACGGGCAAATTTAACTCTCATTTCCCACCAGGAAGAGGAAATAACCAAAGGCTCAGCGTGCCGTGCGGGAACCAGATTAGGACCTGAAGCCATCCTGCGGTGTTGCGGCCAGCTCAAAAGAAAGCGAGTTGAAGAAAGGAGCTCAGGGGCACTGTAATTCACAAAACTGCAGAGTTATAAATGACAGCTATCGTCCAAAAATATACTGAAGTAAGGCTGCCAAGAGGACTTGAAAGTGGGGCAGAATTGCAGGAAACCGATTTCAGGAGGTAGACTGGAATTGCATTGAAAGCATAGGAAAAGAGGCAGAACGTCCACAATGATGCACTTGGCCAAAAAGTGCGTATGCGTTTTTTCCTGAATATATTCAGGAAAAAACGCATACGCCCTTTTTGGCGAACCAAGCAAGCTTGCATAGGAAATCTGCACTACAATGAAGTCTCACTTCCCCCCGGTCAAAAGGGCCATCTGTAAAAATTGTAAAATCCAGAAAGGCAGGACAGGCCATGGAGAACTGGGAGCCTTGTTATACTGATGGGCGGGATGTAAATTGCCAACAGCCACTGGGGAGAAGTGTATGGTGTTTCCTGAAACATCTAAAAAACAAAGCAACAGAGCCTAGGGCACTTCCACTTATGGTCCTATAGCTTAGGGAAATTAAAATCAAAAAGACACAGCCACCCCAAAGTTTGGGACGCCTCTGTTTACAAGAACCTCGTTTACCGTACATGTTCAATATCACAGAAAGTGAAAAATGGATAAAGAACTTGTGGTACTTACGTACAATGCAGTATCACTCAGCAATGAAATCTATGTCATCAGGCCCTTAGCAGCATAATGAGTGGATTCAGGTACGATGATTCTAACTGAAATAAGTCACACAGAAAAAGAAACATCATAAGATATCACTAATACATGGAATGTAAACTTGGCTACACAGGAACTGAATTACAGAACAGAACAGGGTCTCAAATTTAGAAAACCAACTTATGCTTGCTTAAGGGGAAAGGTGAGTTGGGGTGCTGCATAAAACCAGAGATTGAAATGAGCACAGATAAAGTTCCTTAAGCCAAATATGGAATAGACAAGAGCTACTCCTTGCTCAACGAAATGGACTCAACACCGCATATTAAACGCCTAAGAATGTACCTGACTAGTAAGTATCTTAAAACCTATGGATTGCTATGTCTCCGAAAGAGAATCAAGTATGTGTACAGGGGCATAAACGCAGCAGTGATAGGATTGGAGAGGTTCGGTGAGCAAATGAAGACCCTTTGAAGTCATATTGCATGGTACCCATTCCACGGATTTCAACTACCCAGGTTTAAGGTATTCTTCCTTCAGCTAAAACATGCATGTGGAACCTAGAGTATGATCAACCATGTGATCGGGAGACGTGTTCAAATATGTCTCAGTTTTCATACCCTGGTACTCGGGTGCAACATTCCAGACGCTTTAAAACACTCTCCCAAATTGGAGAGTCAGCGCCTTTAACCTCCTGTTTGGCCCAGTTTGCAATTTCTGCGGAAGATGAACAGGAATAGCGAGAACCAATGAGAGACTAGCTGGAGGTGTCTGGACGGGCAAATTTAACTCTCATTTCCCACCAGGAAGAGGAATTAACCGAAGGCTCAGCGTGCCGTGCCGGAACCAGATTAGGGCCTGAAGCCATCCTGCGGTGTTGCGGCCAGCTCAAAAGAAAGCGAGTTGAAGAAAGGAGCTCAGGGGCACTGTAATTCACAAACCTGCAGAGTTATAAATGACAGCTATCGTCCAAAAATATACTGAAGTAAGGCTGCCAAGAGGACTTGAAAGCGGGGCAAGATTGCAGGAAACCCATTTCAGGAGGTAGACTGGAATTGCATTGAAAGCATAGGAAAAGAGGCAGAACGTCCACAATGATGCACTTGGCCAAAAAGGGCGTATGCGTTTTTCCCTGAATATATTCAGGAAAAAACGCATACGCCCTTTTTGGCCAACCAAGCAAACTTGCAAAGGAAATCTGCACTACAATGAAGTGTCACTTCCCACTGGTCAAAAGGGCCATCTGAAAAAAGTGTAAAATCCAGAAAGGCAGGACAGGCCATGGAGAACTGGGAGCCTTGTTATGCTGATGGGCGGGATGTAAATTGCCAACAGACACTCTGGAGAAGTGTATGGTGTTTCCTGAAACATCTAAAAAACAAAGCAACAGAGCCTAGGGCACTTCCACTTATGGTCCTATAGCTTAGGGAAATTAAAATCAAAAAGACACAGCCACCCCAAAGTTTGGGACGCCTCTGTTTACAAGAACCTCGTTTACCGTACATGTTCAATATCACAGAAAGTGAAAAATGGATAAAGAACTTGTGGTACTTACGTACAATGCAGTATCACTCAGCAATGAAATCTATGTCATCAGGCCCTTAGCAGCATAATGAGTGGATTCAGGTACGATGATTCTAACTGAAATAAGTCACACAGAAAAAGAAACATCATAAGATATCACTAATACATGGAATGTAAACTTGGCTACACAGGAACTGAATTACAGAACAGAACAGGGTCTCAAATTTAGAAAACCAACTTATGCTTGCTTAAGGGGAAAGGTGAGTTGGGGTGCTGCATAAAACCAGAGATTGAAATGAGCACAGATAAAGTTCCTTAAGCCAAATATGGAATAGACAAGAGCTACTCCTTGCTCAACGAAATGGACTCAACACCGCATATTAAACGCCTAAGAATGTACCTGACTAGTAAGTATCTTAAAACCTATGGATTGCTATGTCTCCGAAAGAGAATCAAGTATGTGTACAGGGGCATAAACGCAGCAGTGATAGGATTGGAGAGGTTCGGTGAGCAAATGAAGACCCTTTGAAGTCATATTGCATGGTACCCATTCCACGGATTTCAACTACCCAGGTTTAAGGTATTCTTCCTTCAGCTAAAACATGCATGTGGAACCTAGAGTATGATCAACCATGTGATCGGGAGACGTGTTCAAATATGTCTCAGTTTTCATACCCTGGTACTCGGGTGCAACATTCCAGACGCTTTAAAACACTCTCCCAAATTGGAGAGTCAGCGCCTTTAACCTCCTGTTTGGCCCAGTTTGCAATTTCTGCGGAAGATGAACAGGAATAGCGAGAACCAATGAGAGACTAGCTGGAGGTGTCTGGACGGGCAAATTTAACTCTCATTTCCCACCAGGAAGAGGAATTAACCGAAGGCTCAGCGTGCCGTGCCGGAACCAGATTAGGGCCTGAAGCCATCCTGCGGTGTTGCGGCCAGCTCAAAAGAAAGCGAGTTGAAGAAAGGAGCTCAGGGGCACTGTAATTCACAAACCTGCAGAGTTATAAATGACAGCTATCGTCCAAAAATATACTGAAGTAAGGCTGCCAAGAGGACTTGAAAGCGGGGCAAGATTGCAGGAAACCCATTTCAGGAGGTAGACTGGAATTGCATTGAAAGCATAGGAAAAGAGGCAGAACGTCCACAATGATGCACTTGGCCAAAAAGGGCGTATGCGTTTTTCCCTGAATATATTCAGGAAAAAACGCATACGCCCTTTTTGGCCAACCAAGCAAACTTGCAAAGGAAATCTGCACTACAATGAAGTGTCACTTCCCACTGGTCAAAAGGGCCATCTGAAAAAAGTGTAAAATCCAGAAAGGCAGGACAGGCCATGGAGAACTGGGAGCCTTGTTATGCTGATGGGCGGGATGTAAATTGCCAACAGACACTCTGGAGAAGTGTATGGTGTTTCCTGAAACATCTAAAAAACAAAGCAACAGAGCCTAGAGCACTTCCACTTATGGTCCTATAGCTTAGGGAAATTAAAATCAAAAAGACACAGCCACCCCGAAGTTTGGAACGGCTCTGTTTACAAGAACCTCGTTTACAGTACAAGTTCAACATCGCAGAAAGTGAAAAATGGATAAAGAAGTTGTGGTATTTACTTACAAAGCAATATCACTCAGCAATGAAATCTATGTCATCAGGCCCTTAGCAGCACAATGAGTGGATTCAGGTATGATGATTCTAACTGAAATAAGTCACACAGAAAAAGAAACATCGTAAGATATCAGTAATACATGGAATGTAAACTTGGCTACACAGGAACTGAATTACAGAACAGAACAGGGTCTCAAATTTAGAAAACCAACTTATGCTTGCTTAAGGGGAAAGGTGAGTTGGGGTGCTGCATAAAATCAGAGATTGAAATGAGCACAGATAAAGTTCCTTAAGCCAAATACGGAATAGACAAGAGCTACTCCTTGCTCAACGAAATGGACTCAACACCCCATATTAAACGCCTAAGAATGTACCTGACTAGTAAGTATCTTAAAACCTATGGATTGCTATGTCTCCGAAAGAGAATCAAGCATGTGTACAGGGGCATAAACGCAGCAGTGATTTGATTGGAGAGGTTCGGTGAGCAAATGCAGACCCTTTGAAGTCATATTGCATGGTACCCATTCCATGGGTTTCAACTACCCAGGTTTAAGGTATTCTTCCTTCAGCTAAAACATGCATGTGGAACTCAGAGTATGATCAACCGTGTGAACGGGAGACGAGTTCAAATATGTCTCAGGCTTCGTACCCTGGTACTCGGGTGCAACATTCCAGATGCTTTACTAACACTCTCCCGACTTGGAGAGTCAGCGCCTTTAACCTTCTGTTTGGCCCAGTTTGCAATTTCTGCAGAAGATGAACAGGAATAGCGAGAACCAATGAGAGACTAGCTGGAGGTGTCTGGATGGGCAAATTTAACTCTCATTTCCCACCAGGAAGAGGAATTAACCAAAGGCTCAGCGTGCCGTGCCGGAACCAGATTAGGGCCTGAAGCCATCCTGCGGTGTTGCGGCCAGCTCACAAGAAAGCGAGTTGAAGAAAGGAGCTCAGGGGCACTGTAATTCACAAACCTGCAGAGTTATAAATGACAGCTATCGTCCAAAAATATACTGAAGTAAGGCTGCCAAGAGGACTTGAAAGTGGGGCAGAATTGCAGGAAACCGATTTCAGGAGGTAGACTGGAATTGCATTGAAAGCATAGGAAAAGAGGCAGAACGTCCACAATGATGCACTTGGCCAAAAAGGGCGTATGCGTTTTTTCCTGAATATATTCAGGAAAAAACGCATACGCCCTTTTTGGCCAACCAAGCAAGCTTGCAAAGGAAATCTGCACTACAATGAAGTCTCACTTCCCCCTGGTCAAAAGGGCCATCTGAAAAAAGTGTAAAATCCAGAAAGTCAGGATAGGCCACGGAGAACTGGGAGCCTTGTTATGCTGATGGGCGGGATGTAAATTGCCAACAGACACTCGGGAGAAGTGTATGGTGTTTCCTGAAACATCCAGAAAACAAAACAACAGAGCCTAGGGCACTTCCACTTATGGTCCTATAGCTTAGGGAAATTAAAATCAAAAAGACACAGCCACCCCAAAGTTTGGGACGCCTCTGTTTACAAGAACCTCGTTTACCGTACAAGTTCAATATCACAGAAAGTGAAAAATGTATAAAGAACTTGTGGTACTTATGTACAATGCAGTATCACTCAGCAATGAAATCTATGTCATCAGGCCCGTAGCAGCATAATGAGTGGATTAAGGTACGAAGATTCTAACTGAAATAAGTCACACAGAAAAAGAAACATCATAAGATATCACTAATACACGGAATGTAAACTGGGCTACACAGGAACTGAATTACAGAACAGAACAGGGTCTCAAATTTAGAAACCATCTTATGCTTGCTTAAGGGGAAAGGTGAGTTGGGGTGCTGCATAAAACCAGAGATTGTAATGAGCACAGATAAAGTTCCTTAAGCCAAATATGGAATAGACAAGAGCTACTCCTTGCTCAACGAAATGGACTCAACACCGCATATTAAACGCCTAAGAATGTACCTGACTAGTAAGTATCTTAAAACCTATGGATTGCTATGTCTCCAAAAGAGAATCAAGCGTGTGTACAGGGGCATAAACGCAGCAGTGATAGGATTGGAGAGGTTCGGTGAGCAAATGAAGACCTTTTGAAGTCATATTGCATGGTACCCATTCCACGGGTTTCAACTACCCAGGTTTAAGGTATTCTTCCTTCAGCTAAAACATGCATGTGGAACCCAGAGTATGATCAACCGTATGAACGGGAGACGTGTTCAAATATGTCTCAGTTTCCCTCCCCTGGTACTCGGGTGCAACATTCCAGACGCTTTACTAACACTCTCCCGACTTGGAGCGTCAGTCCCTTTAACCTCCTGTTTGGCCCAGTTTGCAATTTCTGCGGAAGATGAACAGGAATAGCGAAAACCAATGAGAGACTAGCCGGAGGTGTCTGGACGGGCAAATTTAACTCTCATTTCCCACCAGGAAGAGGAATTAACCAAAGGCTCAGCATGCCGTGCCGGAATCAGATTAGGGCCTGAAGCCATCCTGTGGTGTTGCGGCCAGCTCACAAGAAAGCGAGTTGAAGAAAGGAGCTCAGGGGCACTGTAATTCACAAACCTGCAGAATTATAAATGACAGCTATCGTCCAAAAATATACTGAAGTAAGGCTGCCAAGAGGACTTGAAAGCGGGGTAGAATTGCAGGAAACCGATTTCAGGAGGTAGACTGGAATTGCATTCAAAGCATAGGAAAAGAGGCAGAACGTCCACAATGATGCACTTGGCCAAAAAGTGCGTATGCGTTTTTTCCTGAATATATTCAGGAAAAAACGCATACGCCCTTTTTGGCCAACCAAGCAAGCTTGCAAAGGAAATCTGCACTACAATGAAGTCTCACTTCCCCCCAGTCAAAAGGGCCATCTGAAAAACGTGTAAAATCCAGAAAGGCAGGACAGGCCATGGAGAACTGGGAGTCTTGTTATGCTGATGGGCGGGATGTAAATTGCCAACAGACACTCGGGAGAAGTGTATGGTGTTTCCTAAAACATCTAAAAAACAAAGCAACAGAGCCCTGGGCACTTCCACTTATGGTCCTATAGCTTAGGGAAATTAAATTCAAAAAGACACAGCCACCCCAAAGTTTGGGACGCCGCTGTTTACAAGAACCTCGTTTACCGTACAAGTTCAATATCACAGAAAGTGAAAAATGGATAAAGAACTTGTGGTACTTACGTACAATGCAGTATCACTCAGCAATGAAATCTATGTCATCAGGCCCGTAGCAGCATAATGAGTGGATTCAGGTACGATGATTCTAACTGAAATAAGTCACACAGAAAAAGAAACATCATAAGATATCACTAATACACGGAATGTAAACTGGGCTACACAAGAACTGAATTACAGAACAGAACAGGGTCTCAAATTTAGAAAACCAACTTATGCTTGCTTAAGGGGAAAGTTGAGTTGGGGTGCTGCATAAAACCAGAGATTGAAATGAGCACAGATAAAGTTACTTAAGCCAAATATGGAATAGACAAGAGCTACTCCTTGCTCAACAAAATTGACTGAACACCCCATATTAAACGCCTAAGAATGTACCTGACTAGTAAGTATCTTAAAACCTATGGATTGCTATGTCTCCGAAAGAGAATCAAGCATGTGTACAGGGGCATAAACGCAGCAGTGATAGGATTGGAGAGGTTCGGTGAGCAAATGAAGACCCTTTGAAGTCATATTGCATGGTACCCATTCCACGGGTTTCAACTACCCAGGTTTAAGGTATTCTTCCTTCAGCTAAAACATGCATGTGGAACCCAGAGTATGATCAACCATGTGAACGGGAGACGTGTTCAAATATGTCTCAGTTTTCCTCCCCTGGTACTCGGGTGCAACATTCCAGACGCTTTACTAACACTCTCCCCACTTGGAGAGTCAGCGCATTTAAACTCCTGTTTGGCCCAGTTTGCAATTTCTGCGGAAGATGAACAGGAATAGGGAGAACCAATGAGAGACTAGCTGGAGGTATCTGGACGGGCAAATTTAACTCTCATTTCCCACCAGGAAGAGGAACTAACCAAAGGCTCAGCGTGCCGTGCCGGAACCAGATTAGGGCCTGAAGCCATCCTGCGGTGTTGTGGCCAGCTCAAAAGAAAGAGAGTTGAAGAAAGGAGCTCAGGGGCACTGTAATTCACAAACCTGCAGAGTTATAAATGACAGCTATCGTCCAAAAATATACTGAAGTAAGGCTGCCAAGAGGACTTGAAAGCGGGGCAGAATTGCAGGAAAACGATTTCAGGAGGTAGACTGGAATTGCATTGAAAGCACAGGAAAAGAGGCAGCACGTCCACAATGATGCACTTGGCCAAAAAGGGCGTATGCGATTTTTCCTGAATATATTCAGGAAAAAACGCATACGCCCTTTTTGGCCAACCAAGCAAGCTTGCAAAGGAAATCTGCACTACAATGAAGTCTCACTTCCCCCCAGTCAAAAGGGCCATCTGTAAAAAGTGTAAAATCCAGAAAGGCAGGACAGGCCATGGAGAACTGGGAGCCTTGTTATGCTGATGGGCGGGATGTAAATTGCCAACAGACACTTGGGAGAAGTGTATGGTGTTTACTGAAACATCTAAAAAACAAAGCAACAGAGCCTAGGGCACTTCCACTTATGGTCCTATAGCTTAGGGAAATTAAAATCAAAAAGACACAGCCACCCCAAAGTTTGGGACGCCTCTGTTTACAAGAACCTCATTTACCGTACAAGTTCAATATCACAGAAAGTGAAAAATGGATAAAGAACTTGTGGTACTTACGTACAATGCAGTATCACTCAGCAATGAAATCTATGTCATCAGGCCCGTAGCAGAATAATGAGTGGATTCAGGTACGATGATTCTAACTGAAATAAGTCACACAGAAAAAGAAACATCATAAGATATCACTAATACACGGAATGTAAACTGGACTACACAGGAACTGAATTACAGAACAGAACAGGGTCTCAAATTTAGAAAACCAACTTATGCTTGTTTAAGGGTAAAGGTGAGTTGGGATGCTGCATAAAACCAGAGATTGAAATGAGCACAGATAAAGTTCCTTAAGCCAAATATGGAATAGACAAGAGCTACTCCTTGCTCAACGAAATTGACTGAACACCCCATATTAAACGCCTAAGAATGTACCTGACTAGTAAGTATCTTAAAACCTATGGATTGCTATGTCTCCGAAAGAGAATCAAGCATGTGTACAGGGGCATAAACGCAGCAGTGATAGGATTGGAGAGGTTCGGTGAGCAAATGAAGACCCTTTGAAGTCATATTGCATTGTACCCATTACACGGGTCTCAACTCTCCAAGTTTAAGGTATTCTTCCTTCAGCTAAAACATGCATGTGGAACCCAGAGTATGATCAACCGTGTGAACGGGAGACGTGTTCAAATATGTTTCAGTTTTCCTCCCCTGGTACTCGGGTGCAACATTCCAGATGCTTTACTAACACTCTCCCGACTTGGAGAGTCAGTCCCTTTAACCTCCTGTTTGGCCCAGTTTGCAATTTCTGCAGAAGATGAACAGGAATAGCGAGAACCAATGAGAGACTAGCCAGAGGTGTCTGGACGGGCAAATTTAACTCTCATTTCCCACCAGGAAGAGGAATTAACCAAAGGCTCAGCGTGCCGTGCCGGAACCAGATTAGGGCCTGAAGCCATCCTGCGGTGTTGCGGCCAGCTCACAAGATAGCGAGTTGAAGAAAGGAGCTCAGGGGCACTGTAATTCACAAACCTGCAGAGTTATAAATGACAGCTATCGTCCAAAAATATACTGAAGTAAGGCTGCCAAGAGGACTTGAAAGCGGGGTAGAATTGCAGGAAACCGATTTCAGGAGGTAGACTGGAATTGCATTCAAAGCATAGGAAAAGAGGCAGAACGTCCACAATGATGCACTTAGCCAAAAAGGGCGTATGCGTTTTTTCCTGAATATATTCAGGAAAAAACGCATACGCCCTTTTTGGCCAACCAAGCAAGCTTGCAAAGGAAATCTGCACTACAATGAAGTCTCACTTCCCCCAGGTCAAAAGGGCCATCTGAAAAACGTGTAAAATCCAGAAAGGCAGGACAGGCCATGGAGAACTGGGAGTCTTGTTATGCTGATGGGCGGGATGTAAATTGCCAACAGACACTCAGGAGAAGTGTATGGTGTTTCCTGAAACATCTAAAAAACAAAGCAACAGAGCCTAGAGCACTTCCACTTATGGTCCTATAGCTTAGGGAAATTAAAATCAAAAAGACACAGCCACCCCAGTGTTTGGGATGCCTCTGTTTACAAGAACCTCGTTTACCATACAAGTTCAATATCACAGAAAGTGAAAAATGGATAAAGAACTTGTGGTACTTACGTACAATGCAGTATCACTCAGCAATGAAATCTATGTCATCAGGCCAGTAGCAGCATAATGAGTGGATTCAGGTACGATGATTCTAACTGAAATAAGTCACACAGAAAAAGAAACATCATAAGATATCACTAATACACGGAATGTAAACTGGGCTACACAAGATCTGAATTACAGAACAGAACAGGGTCTCAAATTTAGAAAACCAACTTATGCTTGCTTAAGGGGAAAGGTGAGTTGGGGTGCTGCATAAAACCAGAGATTGAAATTAGCACAGATAAAGTTACTTAAGCCAAATATGGAATAGACAAGAGCTACTCCTTGCTCAACGAAATTGACTGAACACCCCATATTAAACGCCTAAGAATGTACCTGACTAGTAAGTATCTTAAAACCTATGGATTGCTATGTCTCCGAAAGAGAATCAAGCATGTGTACAGGGGCATAAACGCAGCAGTGATAGGATTGGAGAGGTTCGGTGAGCAAATGAAGACCCTTTGAAGTCATATTGCATGGTACCCATTCCACGGGTTTCAACTACCCAGGTTTAAGGTATTCTTCCTTCAGCTAAAACATGCATGTGGAACCCAGAGTATGATCAACCATGTGAACGGGAGACGTGTTCAAATATGTCTCAGTTTTCCTCCCCTGGTACTCGGGTGCAACATTCCAGACGCTTTACTAACACTCTCCCCACTTGGAGAGTCAGCGCCTTTAACCTCCTGTTTGGCCCAGTTTGCAATTTCTGCGGAAGATGAACAGGAATAGGGAGAACCAATGAGAGACTAGCTGGAGGTATCTGGACGGGCAAATTTAACTCTCATTTCCCACCAGGAAGAGGAACTAACCAAAGGCTCAACGTGCCGTGCCGGAACCACATTAGGGCCTGAAGCCATCCTGCGGTGTTGTGGCCAGCTAAAAAGAAAGCGAGTTGAAGAAAGGAGCTCAGGGGCACTCTAATTCACAAACCTGCAGAGTTATAAATGACAGGTATCGTCCAAAAATATACTGAAGTAAGGCTGCCAAGAGGACTTGAAAGCGGGGCAGAATTGCAGGAAACCGATTTCAGGAGGTAGACTGGAATTGCATTGAAAGCATAGGAAAAGAGGCAGAACGTCCACAATGATGCACTTGGCCAAAAAGGGCGTATGCGATTTTTCCTGAATATATTCAGGAAAAAACGCATACGCCCTTTTTGGCCAACCAAGCAAGCTTGCAAAGGAAATCTGCACTACAATGAAGTCTCACTTCCCCCCGGTCAAAAGGGCCATCTGAAAAAAGTGCAAAATCCAGAAAGGCAGGACAGGCCATGGAGAACTGGGAGCCTTGTTATGCTGATGGGCGGGATGTAAATTGCCAACAGACACTCGGGAGAAGTGTATGGTGTTTCCTGAAACATCCAGAAAACAAAGCAACAGAGCCTAGGGCACTTCCACTTATGGTCCTATAGCTTAGGGAAATTAAAATCAAAAAGACACAGCCACCCCAAAGTTTGGGACGCCTCTGTTTACAAGAACCTCGTTTACCGTACGAGTTCAATATCACAGAAAGTGAAAAATGGATAAAGAACTTGTGGTACTTACGTACAATGCAGTATCACTCAGCAATGAAATCTATGTCATCAGGCCCGTAGCAGCATAATGAGTGGATTCAGGTACGATGATTCTAACTGAAATAAGTCACACAGAAAAAGAAACATCATAAGATATCACTAATACACGGAATGTAAACTGGGCTACACAAGAACTGAATTACAGAACAGAACAGGGTCTCACATTTAGAAAACCAACTTATGCTTGCTTAAGGGGAAAGGTGAGTTGGGGTGCTGCATAAAACCAGAGATTGCAATGAGCACAGATAAAGTTCCTTAAGCCAAATATGGAATAGACAAGAGCTACTCCTTGCTCAACGAAATGGACTCAACACCCCATATTAAACGCCTAAGAATGTACCTGACTAGTAAGTATCTTAAAACCTATGGATTGCTATGTCTCCGAAAGAGAATCAAGCATGTGTACAGGGGCATAAACGCAGCAGTGATAGGATTGGAGAGGTTCGGTGAGCAAATGAAGACCCTTTGAAGTCATATTGCATGGTACCCATTCCACGGGTTTCAACTACCCAGGTTTATGGTATTCTTCCTTCAGCTAAAACATGCATGTGGAACCCAGAGTATGATCAACCATGTGAACGGGAGACGTGTTCAAATATGTCTCAGTTTTCCTCCCCTGGTACTCGGGTGCAACATTCCAGACGCTTTACTAACACTCTCCCCACTTGGAGAGTCAGCGCCTTTAACCTCCTGTTTGGCCCAGTTTGCAATTTCTGCGGAAGATGAACAGGAATAGGGAGAACCAATGAGAGACTAGCTGGAGGTATCTGGACGGGCAAATTTAACTCTCATTTCCCACCAGGAAGAGGAACTAACCAAAGGCTCAACGAGCCGTGCCGGAACCAGATTAGGGCCTGAAGCCATCCTGCGGTGTTGTGGCCAGCTCAAAAGAAAGCGAGTTGAAGAAAGGAGCTCAGGGGCACTGTAATTCACAAACCTGCAGAGTTATAAATGACAGCTATCGTCCAAAAATATACTGAAGTAAGGCTGCCAAGAGGACTTGAAAGCGGGCCAGAATTGCAGGAAACCGATTTCAGGAGGTAGACTGGAATTGCATTGAAAGCATAGGAAAAGAGGCAGAACGTCCACAATGATGCACTTGGCCAAAAAGGGCGTATGCGATTTTTCCTGAATATATTCAGGAAAAAACGCATACGCCCTTTTTGGCCAACCAAGCAAGCTTGCAAAGGAAATCTGCACTACAATGAAGTCTCACTTCCCCCCAGTCAAAAGGGCCATCTGAAAAAAGTGCAAAATCCAGAAAGGCAGGACAGGCCATGGAGAACTGGGAGCCTTGTTATGCTGATGGACGGGATGTAAATTGCCAACAGACACTCGGGAGAAGTGTATGGTGTTTCCTGAAACATCCAGAAAACAAAGCAACAGAGCCTAGGGCACTTCCACTTATGGTCCTATAGCTTAGGGAAATTAAAATCAAAAAGACACAGCCACCCCAAAGTTTGGGACGCCTCTGTTTACAAGAACCTCGTTTACCGTACGAGTTCAATATCACAGAAAGTGAAAAATGGATAAAGAACTTGTGGTACTTACGTACAATGCAGTATCACTCAGCAATGAAATCTATGTCATCAGACCCGTAGCAGCATAATGAGTGGATTCAGGTACGATGTTTCTAACTGAAATAAGTCACACAGAAAAAGAAACATCATAAGATATCACTAATACACGGAATGTAAACTGGGCTACACAGGAACTGAATTACAGAACAGAACAGGGTCTCAAATTTAGAAAACCATCTTATGCTTGCTTAAGGGGAAAGGTGAGTTGGGGTGCTGCATAAAACCAGAGATTGAAATGAGCACAGATAAAGGTCCTTAAGCTAAATATGGAATAGAAAAGATCTACTCCTTGCTCAACGAAATGGACTCAACACCCCATATTAAACGCCTAAGAATGTACCTGACTAGTAAGTATCTTAAAACCTATGGATTGCTATGTCTCCAAAAGAGAATCAAGCGTGTGTACAGGGGCATAAACGCAGCAGTGATAGGACTGGAGAGGTTCGGTGAGCAAATGAAGACCCTTTGAAGTCATATTGCATGGTACCCATTCCACGGGTTTCAACTACCCAGTTTTAAGGTATTCTTCCTTCAGCTAAAACATGCATGTGGAACCTAGAGTATGATCAACCATGTGATCGGGAGACGTGTTCAAATATGTCTCAGTTTTCGTACCCTGGTACTCGGGTGCAACATTCCAGACGCTTTACTAACACTCTCCCAACTTGGAGAGTCAGTCCCTTTAACCTCCTGTTTGGCCCAGTTTGCAATTTCTGTGGAAGATGAACAGGAATAGCGAGAACCAATGAGAGACTAGCTGGAGGTGTCTGGACGGGCAAATTTAACTCTCATTTCCCACCAGGAAGAGGAATTAACCAAAGGCTCAGCGTGCCGTGCCGGAACCAGATTAGGGCCTGAAGCCATCCTGCGGTGTTGCGGCCAGCTCACAAGAAAGCGAGTTGAAGAAAGGAGCTCAGGGGCACTGTAATTCACAAACCTGCAGAGTTATAAATGACAGCTATCGTCCAAAAATATACTGAAGTAAGGCTGCCAAGAGGACTTGAAAGCGGGGTAGAATTGCAGGAAACCGATTTCAGGAGGTAGACTGGAATTGCATTCAAAGCATAGGAAAAGAGGCAGAACGTCCACAATGATGCACTTGGCCAAAAAGGGCATATGCGTTTTTTCCTGAATATATTCAGGAAAAAACGCATAAGCCCTTTTTGGCCAACCAAGCAAGCTTGCAAAGGAAATCTGCACTACAATGAAGTCTCACTTCCCCCCGGTCAAAAAGGCCATCTGAAAAACGTGTAAAATCCAGAAAAGCAGGACAGGCCATGGAGAACTGGGAGCCTTGTTATGCTGATGGGCGGGATGTAAATTGCCAACAGACACTCGGGAGAAGTGTATGGTGTTTCCTGAAACATCCAGAAAACAAAGCAACAGAGCCTAGGGCACTTCCACTTATGGTCCTATAGCTTAGGGAAATTAAAATCAAAAAGACACAGCCACCCCAAAGTTTGGGACGCCTCTGTTTACAAGAACCTCGTTTACCGTACAATATCAATATCACAGAAAGTGAAAAATGTATAAAGAACTTGTGGTACTTACGTACAATGCAGTATCACTCAGCAATGAAATCTATGTCATCAGGCCCGTAGTAGCATAATGAGTGGATTCAGGTACGATGATTCTAACTGAAATAAGTCACACAGAAAAAGAAACATCATAAGATATCACTAATACACGGAATGTAAACTGGGCTACACAAGAACTGAATTACAGAACAGAACAGGGTCTCAAATTTAGAAAACCAACTTATGCTTGCTTAAGCGGAAAGGTGAGTTGGGGTGCTGCATAAAACCAGAGATTGCAATGAGCACAGATAAAGTTCCTTAAGCCAAATATGGAATAGACAAGAGCTACTCCTTGCTCAACGAAATGGACTCAACACCCCATATTAAACGCCTAAGAATGTACCTGACTAGTAAGTATCTTAAAACCTATGGATTGCTATGTCTCCGAAAGAGAATCAAGCATGTGTACAGGGGCATAAACGCAGCAGTGATAGGATTGGAGAGGTTCGGTGAGCAAATGAAGACCCTTTGAAGTCATATTGCATGGTACCCATTCCACGGGTTTCAACTACCCAGGTTTAAGGTATTCTTCCTTCAGCTAAAACGTGCATGTGGAACCCAGAGTATGATCAACCATGTGAACGGGAGACGTGTTCAAATATGTCTCAGTTTTCGTACCCTGGTACTCGGGTGCAACATTCCAGACGCTTTACTAACACTCTCCCCACTTGGAGAGTCAGCGCCTTTAACCTCCTGTTTGGCCCAGTTTGCAATTTCTGCGGAAGATGAACAGGAATAGGGAGAACCAATGAGAGACTAGCTGGAGGTATCTGGACGGGCAAATTTAACTCTCATTTCCCACCAGGAAGAGGAACTAACCAAAGGCTCAGCGTGCCGTGCCGGAACCAGATTAGGGCCTGAAGCCATCCTGCGGTGTTGTGGCCAGCTCAAAAGAAAGCGAGTTGAAGAAAGGAGCTCAGGGGCACTGTAATTCACAAACCTGCAGAGTTATAAATGACAGCTATCGTCCAAAAATATACTGAAGTAAGGCTGCCAAGAGGACTTGAAAGCGGGGCAAAATTGCAGGAAACCGATTTCAGGAGGTAGACTGGAATTGCATTGAAAGCATAGGAAAAGAGGCAGAACGTCCACAATGATGCACTTGGCCAAAAAGGGCGTATACGATTTTTCCTGAATATATTCAGGATAAAACGCATACGCACTTTTTGGCCCACCAAGCAAGCTTGCAAAGGAAATCTGCACTACAATGAAGTCTCACTTCCCCCAGGTCAAAAGGGCCATCTGAAAAAAGTGCAAAATCCAGAAAGGCAGGACAGGCCATGGAGAACTGGGAGCATTGTTATGCTGATGGGCGGGATGTAAATTGCCAACAGACACTCGGGAGAAGTGTATGGTGTTTCCTGAAACATCCAGAAAACAAAGCAACAGAGCCTAGGGCACTTCCACTTATGGTCCTATAGCTTAGGGAAATTAAAATCAAAAAGACACAGCCACCCCAAAGTTTGGGACGCCTCTGTTTACAAGAACCTCGTTTACCGTACAAGTTCAATATCACAGAAAGTGAAAAATGGATAAAGAACTTGTGGTACTTACGTACAATGCAGTATCACTCAGCAATGAAATCTATGTCATCAGGCCCGTAGCAGCATAATGAGTGGATTCAGGTACGATGTTTCTAACTGAAATAAGTCACACAGAAAAAGAAACATCATAAGATATCACTAATACACGGAATGTAAACTGGGCTACACAGGAGCTGAATTACAGAACAGAACAGGGTCTCAAATTTAGAAAACCATCTTATGCTTGCTTAAGGGGAAAGGTGAGTTGGGGTGCTGCATAAAACCAGAGATTGAAATGAGCACAGATAAAGTTCCTTAAGCCAAATATGGAATAGACAAGAGCTACTCCTTGCTCAACGAAATGGACTCAACACCCCATATTAAACTCCTAAGAATGTACCTGACTAGTAAGTATCTTAAAACCTATGGATTGCTATGTCTCCAAAAGAGAATCAAGCGTGTGTACAGGGGCATAAACGCAGCAGTGATAGGATTGGAGAGGTTCGGTGAGCAAATGAAGACCCTTTGAAGTCATATTGCATGGTACCCATTCCACGGGTTTCAACCACCCAGTTTTAAGGTATTCTTCCTTCAGCTAAAACATGCATGTGGAACCTAGAGTATGATCAACCGGGTGATCGGGAGACGTGTTCAAATATGTCTCAGTTTTCGTACCCTGGTACTCGGGTGCAACATTCCAGACGCTTTACTAACACTCTCCCGACTTGGAGAGTCAGTCCCTTTAACCTCCTGTTTGGCCCAGTTTGCAAATTCTGCGGAAGATGAAAAGGAATAGCGAGAACCAATGAGAGACTAGCTGGAGGTGTCTGGACGGGCAAATTTAACTCTCATTTCCCACCAGGAAGAGGAATTAACCAAAGACTCAGTGTGCCGTGCCGGAACCAGATTAGGGCCTGAAGCCATCCTGCGGTGTTGCGGCCAGGTCACAAGAAAGCGAGTTGAAGAAAGGAGCTCAGGGGCACTGTAATTCACAAACCTGCAGAGTTATAAATGACAGCTATCGTCCAAAAATATACTGAAGTAAGGCTGCCAAGAGGACTTGAAAGCGGGGCAGAATTGCAGGAAACCGATTTCAGGAGGTAGACTGGAATTGCATTGAAAGCATAGGAAAAGAGGCAGAACGTCCACAATGATGCACTTGGCCAAAAAGAGCGTATGCGTTTTTTCCTGAATATATTCAGGAAAAAACGCATACGCCCTTTTTGGCCAACCAAGCAAGCTTGCAAAGGAAATCTGCACTACAATGAAGTCTCACTTCCCCCCGGTCAAAAGGGCCATCTGAAAAAAGTGTAAAATCCAGAAAGGCAGGACAGGCCATGGAGAACTGGGAGCCTTGTTATGCTGATGGGCGGGATGTAAATTGCCAACAGACACTTGGGAGAAGTGTATGGTGTTTCCTGAAACATCTAAAAAACAAAGCAACAGAGCCTAGGGCACTTCCACTTATGGTCCTATAGCTTAGGGAAATTAAAATCAAAAAGACACAGCCACCCCAAAGTTTGGGACGCCTCTGTTTACAAGAACCTCGTTTACCGAAAAACTTCAATATCACAGAAAGTGAAAAATGGATAAAGAACTTGTGGTACTTACGTACAATGCAGTATCACTCAGCAATGAAATCTATGTCATCAGGCCCGTAGCAGAATAATGAGTGGATTCAGGTACGATGATTCTAACTGAAATAAGTCACACAGAAAAAGAAACATCATAAGATATCACTAATACACGGAATGTAAACTGGACTACACAGGAACTGAATTACAGAACAGAACATGGTCTCAAATTTAGAAAACCAACTTATGCTTGCTTAAGGGTAAAGGTGAGTTGGGGTGCTGCATAAAACCAGAGATTGCAATGAGCACAGATAAAGTTCCTTAAGCCAAATATGGAATAGACAAGAGCTACTCCTTGCTCAACGAAATGGACTCAACACCCCATATTAAACGCCTAAGAATGTACCTGACTAGTAAGTATCTTAAAACCTATGGATTGCTATGTCTCCAAAAGAGAATCAAGCGTGTGAACAGGGGCATAAACGCAGCAGTGATAGGTTTGGAGAGGTTCGGTGAGCAAATGAAGACCCTTTGAAGTCATATTGCATGGTACCCATTCCACGGGTTTCAACTACCCAGTTTTAAGGTATTCTTCCTTCAGCTAAAACATGCATGTGGAACCTAGAGTATGACCAACCATGTGATCGGGAGACGTGTTCAAATATGTCTCAGTTTTCGTACCCTGGTACTCGGGTGCAACATTCCAGACGCTTTACTAACACTCTCCCCACTTGGAGAGTCAGTCCCTTTAACCTCCTGTTTGGCCCAGTTTGCAATTTCTGCGGAAGATGAACAGGAATAGCGAGAACCAATGAGAGACTAGCTGGAGGTGTCTGGTCGGGCAAATTTAACTCTCATTTCCCACCAGGAAGAGGAATTAACCAAAGGCTCAGCGTGCCGTGCCGGAACCAGATTAGGGCCTGAAGCCATCCTGCGGTGTTGCGGCCAGCTCACAAGATAGCGAGTTGAAGAAAGGAGCTCAGGGGCACTGTAATTCACAAACCTGCAGAGTTATAAATGACAGCTATCGTCCAAAAATATACTGAAGTAAGGCTGCCAAGAGGACTTGAAAGCGGGGTAGAATTGCAGGAAACCGATTTCAGGAGGTAGACTGGAATTGCATTCAAAGCATAGGAAAAGAGGCAGAACGTCCACAATGATGCACTTGGCCAAAAAGGGCGTATGCGATTTTTCCTGAATATATTCAGGAAAAAACGCATACGCCCTTTTTGGCCAACCAAGCAAGCTTGCAAAGGAAATCTGCACTACAATGAAGTCTCACTTCCCCCCGGTCAAAAGGGCCATCTGAAAAAAGTGCAAAATCCAGAAAGGCAGGACAGGCCATGGAGAACTGGGAGCCTTGTTATGCTGATGGGCGGGATGTAAATTGCCAACAGCCACTCGGGAGAAGTGTATGGTGTTTCCTGAAACATCCAGAAAACAAAGCAATAGAGCCTAGGGCACTTCCACTTATGGTCCTATAGCTTAGGGAAATTAAAATCAAAAAGACACAGCCACCCCAAAGTTTGGGACGCATCTGTTTACAAGAACCTCATTTACCGTACAAGTTCAATATCACAGAAAGTGAAAAATGGATAAAGAACTTGTGGTACTTACGTACAATGCAGTATCACTCAGCAATGAAGTCTATGTCAACAGGCCCGTAGCAGCATAATGAGTGGATTCAGGTACGATGTTTCTAACTGAAATAAGTCACACAGAAAAAGAAACATCATAAGATATCACTAATACACGGAATGTAAACTGGGCTACACAGGAACTGAATTCCAAAACAGAACAGGGTCTCAAATTCAGAAAACCATCTTATGCTTGCTTAAGGGGAAAGGTGAGTTTGGGTGCTGCATAAAACCAGAGATTAAAATGAGCACAGATAAAGTTCCTTAAGCCAAATATGGAATAGAGAAGAGCTACTCCTTGCTCAACGAAATGGACTCAACACCCCATATTAAACGCCTAAGAATGTACCTGACTAGTAAGTATCTTAAAACCTATGGATTCCTATGTCTCTAAAAGAGAATCAAGCGTGTGTACAGGGGCATAAATGCAGCAGTGATAGGATTGGAGAGGTTCAGTGAGCAAATGAAGACCCTTTGAAGTCATATTGCATGGTACCCATTCCACGGGTTTCAACTACCCAGTTTTAAGGTATTCTTCCTTCAGCTAAAACATGCATGTGGAACCTAGAGTATGATCAACCGTGTGATCGGGAGACGTGTTCAAATATGTCTCAGTTTTCGTACCCTGGTACTCGGGTGCAACATTCCAGACGCTTTACTAACACTCTCCCCACTTGGAGAGTCAGTCCCTTTAACCTCCTGTTTGGCCCAGTTTGCAATTTCTGCAGAAGATGAACAGGAATAGCGAGAACCAATGAGAGACTAGCTGGAGGTGTCTGGAGGGGCAAATTTAACTCTCATTTCCCACCACGAAGAGGAATTAACCAAAGGCCCAGCGTTCCGTGCCGGAACCAGATTAGGGCCTGAAGCCATTCTGTGGTGTTGCGGCCAGGTCACAAGAAAGCGAGTTGAAGAAAGGAGCTCGGGGCACTGTAATTCACAAACCTGCAGAGTTATAAATGACAGCTATCGTCCAAAAATATACTGAAGTAAGGCTGCCAAGAGGACTTGAAAGCGGGGTAGAATTGCAGGAAACCGATTTCAGGAGGTAGACTGGAATTGCATTCAAAGCATAGGAAAAGAGGCAGAACGTCCACAATGATGCACTTGGCCAAAAAGGGCGTATGCGATTTTTCCTGAATATATTCAGGAAAAAACGCATATGCCCTTTTTGGCCAACCAAGCAAGCTTGCAAAGGAAATCTGCACTACAATGAAGTCTCACTTCCCCCCGGTCAAAAGGGCCATCGAAAAAAGTGCAAAATCCAGAAAGGCAGGACAGGCCATGGAGAACTGGGAGCCTTGTTATGCTGATGGGCGGGATGTAAATTGCCAACAGCCACTCGGGAGAAGTGTATGGTGTTTCCTGAAACATCTAAAAAGAAAGCAACAGAGCCTAGGGCACTTCCACTTATGGTCCTATAGCTTAGGGAAATTAAAATCAAAAAGACACAGCCACCCCAAAGTTTGGGACGCCTCTGTTTACAAGAACCTCGTTTACCGTACAAGTTCAATATCACAGAAAGTGAAAAATGGATAAAGAACTTGTGGTACTTACGTACAATGCAGTATCACTCAGCAATGAAATCTATGTCATCAGGCCCGTAGCAGCATAATGAGTGGATTCAGGTACGATGTTTCTAACTGAAATAAGTCACACAGAAAAAGAAACATCATAAGATATCACTAATACACGGAATGTAAACTGGGCTACACAGGAACTGAATTCCAAAACATAACAGGGTCTCAAATTTAGAAAACCATCTTATGCTTGCTTAAGGGGAAAGGTGAGTTGGGGTGCTGCATAAAACCAGAGATTAAAATGAGCACAGATAATGTTCCTTAAGCCAAATATGGAATAGACAAGAGCTACTCCTTGCTCAACGAAATGGACTCAACACCCCATATTAAACGCCTAAGAA
The DNA here is from genome assembly GCF_964374135.1 of Grampus griseus. Taxonomy (NCBI): domain Eukaryota; kingdom Metazoa; phylum Chordata; class Mammalia; order Artiodactyla; family Delphinidae; genus Grampus; species Grampus griseus. The sequence goes on along the minus strand of NW_028133341.1, from coordinate 718,422 downwards.
TGTACCTGACTAGTAAGTATCTTAAAACCTATGGATTGCTATGTCTCCAAAAGAGAATCAAGCGTGTGTACAGGGGCATAAACGCAGCAGTGATAGGATTGGAGAGGTTCGGTGAGCAAATGAAGACCCTTTGAAGTCATATTGCATGGTACCCATTCCACGGGTTTCAACCACCCAGTTTTAAGGTATTCTTCCTTCAGCTAAAACATGCATGTGGAACCTAGAGTATGATCAACCGTGTGATCGGGAGACGTGTTCAAATATGTCTCAGTTTTCGTACCCTGGTACTCGGGTGCAACATTCCAGACGCTTTACTAACACTCTCCCGACTTGGAGAGTCAGTCCCTTTAACCTCCTGTTTGGCCCAGTTTGCAAATTCTGCAGAAGATGAACAGGAATAGCGAGAACCAATGAGAGACTAGCTGGAGGTGTCTGGAGGGGCAAATTTAACTCTCATTTCCCACCACGAAGAGGAATTAACCAAAGGCCCAGCGTTCCGTGCCGGAACCAGATTAGGGCCTGAAGCCATTCTGTGGTGTTGCGGCCAGGTCTCAAGAAAGCGAGTTGAAGAAAGGAGCTCGGGGCACTGTAATTCACAAACCTGCAGAGTTATAAATGACAGCTATCGTCCAAAAATATACTGAAGTAAGGCTGCCAAGAGGACTTGAAAGCGGGGTAGAATTGCAGGAAACCGATTTCAGGAGGTAGACTGGAATTGCATTCAAAGCATAGGAAAAGAGGCAGAACGTCCACAATGATGCACTTGGCCAAAAAGGGCGTATGCGATTTTTCCTGAATATATTCAGGAAAAAACGCATATGCCCTTTTTGGCCAACCAAGCAAGCTTGCAAAGGAAATCTGCACTACAATGAAGTCTCACTTCCCCCCGGTCAAAAGGGCCATCGAAAAAAGTGCAAAATCCAGAAAGGCAGGACAGGCCATGGAGAACTGGGAGCCTTGTTATGCTGATGGGCGGGATGTAAATTGCCAACAGCCACTCGGGAGAAGTGTATGGTGTTTCCTGAAACATCTAAAAAGAAAGCAACAGAGCCTAGGGCACTTCCACTTATGGTCCTATAGCTTAGGGAAATTAAAATCAAAAAGACACAGCCACCCCAAAGTTTGGGACGCCTCTGTTTACAAGAACCTCGTTTACCGTACAAGTTCAATATCACAGAAAGTGAAAAATGGATAAAGAACTTGTGGTACTTACGTACAATGCAGTATCACTCAGCAATGAAATCTATGTCATCAGGCCCGTAGCAGCATAATGAGTGGATTCAGGTACGATGTTTCTAACTGAAATAAGTCACACAGAAAAAGAAACATCATAAGATATCACTAATACACGGAATGTAAACTGGGCTACACAGGAACTGAATTCCAAAACATAACAGGGTCTCAAATTTAGAAAACCATCTTATGCTTGCTTAAGGGGAAAGGTGAGTTGGGGTGCTGCATAAAACCAGAGATTAAAATGAGCACAGATAATGTTCCTTAAGCCAAATATGGAATAGACAAGAGCTACTCCTTGCTCAACGAAATGGACTCAACACCCCATATTAAACGCCTAAGAATGTACCTGACTAGTAAGTATCTTAAAACCTATGGATTGCTATGTCTCCAAAAGAGAATCAAGCGTGTGTACAGGGGCATAAACGCAGCAGTGATAGGATTGGAGAGGTTCGGTGAGCAAATGAAGACCCTTTGAAGTCATATTGCATGGTACCCATTCCACGGGTTTCAACCACCCAGTTTTAAGGTATTCTTCCTTCAGCTAAAACATGCATGTGGAACCTAGAGTATGATCAACCGTGTGATCGGGAGACGTGTTCAAATATGTCTCAGTTTTCGTACCCTGGTACTCGGGTGCAACATTCCAGACGCTTTACTAACACTCTCCCGACTTGGAGAGTCAGTCCCTTTAACCTCCTGTTTGGCCCAGTTTGCAAATTCTGCGGAAGATGAACAGGAATAGCGAGAACCAATGAGAGACTAGCTGGAGGTGTCTGGACGGGCAAATTTAACTCTCATTTCCCACCAGGAAGAGGAATTAACCAAAGGCTAAGCGTGCCGTGCCGGAACCAGATTAGGGCCTGAAGCCATCCTGCGGTGTTGCGGCCAGCTAAAAAGAAAGCGAGTTGAAGAAAGGAGCTCAGGGGCACTGTAATTCACAAACCTGCAGAGTTATAAATGACAGCTATCGTCCAAAAATATACTGAAGTAAGGCTGCCAAGAGGACTTGAAAGCGGGGCAGAATTGCAGGAAACCAATTTCAGGAGGTAGACTGGAATTGCATTGAAAGCATAGGAAAAGAGGCAGAACGTCCACAATGATGCACTTGGCCAAAAAGGGTGTATGCGTTTTTTCCTGAATATATTCAGTAAAAAACGCATACGTTCTTTTTGGCCAACCAAGCAAGCTTGCAAAGGAAATCTGCACTACAATGAAGTCTCACTTCCCCCCGGTCAAAAGGGCCATCTGAAAAAAGTGTAAAATCCAGAAAGGCAGGACAGGCCATGGAGAACTGGGAGCCTTGTTATGCTGATGGGCGGGATGTAAATTGCCAACAGACACTCGGGAGAAGTGTATGTTGTTTCCTGAAACATCCAGAAAACAAACAACAGAGCCTAGGGCACTTCCACTTATGGTCCTATAGATTAGGGAAATTAAAATCAAAAAGACACAGCCACCCCAAAGTTTGGGACGCCTCTGTTTACAAGAACCTCGTTTACCGTACAAGTTCAATATCACAGAAAGTGAAAAATGAATAAAGAACTTGTGGTACTTACGTACAATGCAGTATCACTCAGCAATGAAATCTATGTCATCAGGCCCGTAGCAGCATAATGAGTGGATTCAGGTACGATGTTTCTAACTGAAATAAGTCACACAGAAAAAGAAACATCATAAGATATCACTAATACACGAAGTGTAAACTGGGCTACACAGGAACTGAATTACAGAACAGAACAGGGTCTCAAATTTAGAAAACCATCTTATGCTTGCTTAAGGGGAAAGGTGAGTTGGGATGCTGCATAAAACCAGAGATTGAAATGAGCACAGATAAAGTTCCTTAAGCCAAATATGGAATAGACAAGAGCTACTCCTTGCTCAACGAAATGGACTCAACACCCCATATTAAACGCCTAAGAATGTACCTGACTAGTAAGTATCTTAAAACCTATGGATTGCTATGTCTCCAAAAGAGAATCAAGCGTATGTACAGGGGCATAAACGCAGCAGTGATAGGATTGGAGAGGTTCGGTGAGCAAATGAAGACCCTTTGAAGTCATTTTGCATGGTACCCATTCCACGGGTTTCAACCACCCAGTTTTAAGGTATTCTTCCTTCAGCTAAAACATGCATGTGGAACCTAGAGTATGATCAACCGTGTGATCGGGAGACGTGTTCAAATATGTCTCAGTTTTCGTACCCTGGTACTCGGGTGCAACATTCCAGACGCTTTACTAACACTCTCCCGACTTGGAGAGTCAGTGCCTTTAACCTCCTGTTTGGCCCAATTTGCAATTTCTGCGGAAGATGAACAGGAATAGCGAGAAACAATGAGAGACTAGCTGGAGGTGTCTGGACGGGCAAATTTAACTCTCATTTCCCACCAGGAAGAGGAAATAACCAAAGGCTCAGCGTGCCATGCCGGAACCAGATTAGGGCCTGAAGCCATCCTGCGGTGTTGTGGCCAGCTCAAAAGAAAGCGAGTTGAAGAAAGGAGCTCAGGGGCACTGTAATTCACAAACCTGCAGAGTTATAAATGACAGCTATCGTCCAAAAATATACTGAAGTAAGGCTGCCAAGAGGACTTGAAAGCGGGGCAGAATTGCAGGAAACCGATTTCAGGAGGTAGACTGGAATTGCATTGAAAGCATAGGAAAAGAGGCAGAACGTCCACAATGATGCACTTGGCCAAAAAGGGCGTATGCGATTTTTCCTGAATATATTCAGGAAAAAACGCATACGCCCTTTTTGGCCAACCAAGCAAGCTTGCAAAGGAAATCTGCACTACAATGAAGTCTCACTTCCCCCCAGTCAAAAGGGCCATCTGAAAAAAGTGTAAAATCCAGAAAGGCAGGACAGGCCATGGAGAACTGGGAGCCTTGTTATGCTGATGGGCGGGATGTAAATTGCCAACAGCCACTGGGGAGAAGTGTATGGTGTTTCCTGAAACATCCAGAAAACAAAGCAACAGAGCCTAGGGCACTTCCACTTATGGTCCTATAGATTAGGGAAATTAAAATCAAAAAGACACAGCCACCCCAAAGTTTGGGACGCCTCTGTTTACAAGAACCTCATTTACCGTACAAGTTCAATATCACAGAAAGTGAAAAATGTATAAAGAACTTGTGGTACTTACGTACAATGCAGTATCACTCAGCAATGAAATCTATGTCATCAGGCCCGTAGCAGCATAGTGAGTGGATTCAGGTACGATGATTTTAACTGAAATAAGTCACACAGAAAAAGAAACATCATAAGATATCACTAATACACGGAATGTAAACTGGGCTACACAAGAACTGAATTACAGAACAGAACAGGGTCTCAAATTTAGAAAACCAACTTATGCTTGCTTAAGGGGAAAGGTGAGTTGGGGTGCTGCATAAAACCAGAGATTGAAATGAGCACAGATAAAGTTCCTTAAGCCAAATATGGAATAGACAAGAGCTACTCCTTGCTCAACGAAATGGACTCAACACCCCATATTAAACGCCTAAGAATGTACCTGACTAGTAAGTATCTTAAAACCTATGGATTGCTATGTCTCCAAAAGAGAATCAAGCGTGTGTACAGGGGCATAAACGCAGCAGTGATAGGATTGGAGAGGTTCGGTGAGCAAATGAAGACCCTTTGAAGTCATATTGCATGGTACCCATTCCAGGGGTTTCAACCACCCAGTTTTAAGGTATTCTTCCTTCAGCTAAAACATGCATGTGGAACCTAGAGTATGATCAACCGTGTGATCGGGAGACGTGTTCAAATATGTCTCAGTTTTCGTACCCTGGTACTCGGGTGCAACATTCCAGACGCTTTACTAACACTCTCCCGACTTGGAGAGTCAGTCCCTTTAACCTCCTGTTTGGCCCAGTTTGCAAATTCTGCAGAAGATGAACAGGAATAGCGAGAACCAATGAGAGACTAGCTGGAGGTGTCTGGAGGGGCAAATTTAACTCTCATTTCCCACCACGAAGAGGAATTAACCAAAGGCCCAGCGTTCCGTGCCGGAACCAGATTAGGGCCTGAAGCCATTCTGTGGTGTTGCGGCCAGGTCACAAGAAAGCGAGTTGAAGAAAGGAGCTCGGGGCACTGTAATTCACAAACCTGCAGAGTTATAAATGACAGCTATCGTCCAAAAATATACTGAAGTAAGGCTGCCAAGAGGACTTGAAAGCGGGGTAGAATTGCAGGAAACCGATTTCAGGAGGTAGACTGGAATTGCATTCAAAGCATAGGAAAAGAGGCAGAACGTCCACAATGATGCACTTGGCCAAAAAGGGCGTATGCGATTTTTCCTGAATATATTCAGGAAAAAACGCATATGCCCTTTTTGGCCAACCAAGCAAGCTTGCAAAGGAAATCTGCACTACAATGAAGTCTCACTTCCCCCCGGTCAAAAGGGCCATCGAAAAAAGTGCAAAATCCAGAAAGGCAGGACAGGCCATGGAGAACTGGGAGCCTTGTTATGCTGATGGGCGGGATGTAAATTGCCAACAGCCACTCGGGAGAAGTGTATGGTGTTTCCTGAAACATCTAAAAAGAAAGCAACAGAGCCTAGGGCACTTCCACTTATGGTCCTATAGCTTAGGGAAATTAAAATCAAAAAGACACAGCCACCCCAAAGTTTGGGACGCCTCTGTTTACAAGAACCTCGTTTACCGTACAAGTTCAATATCACAGAAAGTGAAAAATGGATAAAGAACTTGTGGTACTTACGTACAATGCAGTATCACTCAGCAATGAAATCTATGTCATCAGGCCCGTAGCAGCATAATGAGTGGATTCAGGTACGATGTTTCTAACTGAAATAAGTCACACAGAAAAAGAAACATCATAAGATATCACTAATACACGGAATGTAAACTGGGCTACACAGGAACTGAATTCCAAAACATAACAGGGTCTCAAATTTAGAAAACCATCTTATGCTTGCTTAAGGGGAAAGGTGAGTTGGGGTGCTGCATAAAACCAGAGATTAAAATGAGCACAGATAATGTTCCTTAAGCCAAATATGGAATAGACAAGAGCTACTCCTTGCTCAACGAAATGGACTCAACACCCCATATTAAACGCCTAAGAATGTACCTGACTAGTAAGTATCTTAAAACCTATGGATTGCTATGTCTCCAAAAGAGAATCAAGCGTGTGTACAGGGGCATAAACGCAGCAGTGATAGGATTGGAGAGGTTCGGTGAGCAAATGAAGACCCTTTGAAGTCATATTGCATGGTACCCATTCCACGGGTTTCAACCACCCAGTTTTAAGGTATTCTTCCTTCAGCTAAAACATGCATGTGGAACCTAGAGTATGATCAACCGTGTGATCGGGAGACGTGTTCAAATATGTCTCAGTTTTCGTACCCTGGTACTCGGGTGCAACATTCCAGACGCTTTACTAACACTCTCCCGACTTGGAGAGTCAGTCCCTTTAACCTCCTGTTTGGCCCAGTTTGCAAATTCTGCGGAAGATGAACAGGAATAGCGAGAACCAATGAGAGACTAGCTGGAGGTGTCTGGACGGGCAAATTTAACTCTCATTTCCCACCAGGAAGAGGAATTAACCAAAGGCTGAGCGTGCCGTGCCGGAACCAGATTAGGGCCTGAAGCCATCCTGCGGTGTTGCGGCCAGGTCACAAGAAAGCGAGTTGAAGAAAGGAGCTCAGGGGCACTGTAATTCACAAACCTGCAGAGTTATAAATGACAGCTATCGTCCAAAAATATACTGAAGTAAGGCTGCCAAGAGGACTTGAAAGCGGGGTAGAATTGCAGGAAACCGATTTCAGGAGGTAGACTGGAATTGCATTCAAAGCATAGGAAAAGAGGCAGAACGTCCACAATGATGCACTTGGCCAAAAAGGGCGTATGCGTTTTTTCCTGAATATATTCAGGAAAAAACGCATACGCCCTTTTTGGCCAACCAAGCAAGCTTGCAATGGATATCTGCACTACAATGAAGTCTCACTTCCTCCCGGTCAAAAGGGCCATCTGAAAAAAGTGTAAAATCCAGAAAGGCAGGACAGGCCATGGAGAACTGGGAGCCTTGTTATGCTGATGGGCGGGATGTAAATTGCCAACAGACACTCGGGAGAAGTGTATGGTATTTCCTGAAACATCCAGAAAACAAACCAACAGAGCCTAGGGCACTTCCACTTATGGTCCTATAGCTTAGGGAAATTAAAATCAAAAAGACACAGCCACCCCAAAGTTTGGGACGCCTCTGTTTACAAGAACCTCGTTTACCGTACAAGTTCAATATCACAGAAAGTGAAAAATGGATAAAGAACTTGTGGTATTTACTTACAAAGCAATATCACTCAGCAATGAAATCTATGTCATCAGGCCCTTAGCAGCACAATGAGTGCATTCAGGTATGATGATTCTAACTGAAATAAGTCACACAGAAAAAGAAACATCATAAGATATCAGTAATACACGGAATGTAAACTTGGCTACACAGGAACTGAATTACACAACAAAACAGGGTCTGAAATTTAGAAAACCAACTTATGCTTGCTTAAGGGGAAAGGTGAGTTGGGGTGCTGCATAAAACCAGAGATTGAAATGAGCACAGATAAAGTTCCTTAAGCCAAATATGGAATAGACAGGAGCTACTCCTTGCTCAACGAAATGGACTCAACACCGCATATTAAACGCCTAAGAATGTACCTGACTAGTAAGTATCTTAAAACCTATGGATTACTATGTCTGCGAAAGAGAATCAAGCATGTGTGCAGGGGCATAAACGCAGCAGTGATAGGATTGGAGAGGTTCGGTGAGCAAATGAAGACCCTTTGAAGTCATATTGCATGGTACCCATTCCAAGGGTTTCAAGTACACAGGTTTAAGGTATTCTTCTTTCAGCTAAAACATGCATGTGGAACCCAGAGTATGATCAACCGTGTGAACGGGAGGCGTGTTCAAATATGTCTCAGTTTTCCTCCCCTGGTACTCGGGTGCAACATTCCAGACGCTTTACTAACACTCTCCCCACTTGTAGAGTCAGCGCCTTTAACCCCCTGTTTGGCCCAGTTTGCAATTTCTGCGGAAGATGAACAGGAATAGCGAGAATGAATGAGAGACTAGCTTTAGGTATCTGGACGGGCAAATTTAACTCTCATTTCCCACCAGGAAGAGGAAATAACCAAAGGCTCAGCATGCCGTGCCGGAACCAGATTAGGGCCTGAAGCCATCCTGCGGTGTTGTGGCCAGCTCACAAGAAAGCGAGTTGAAGAAAGGAGCTCAGGGGCACTGTAATTCACAAACCTGCAGAGTTATAAATGACAGAGCTATCGTCCAAAAATATACTGAAGTAAGGCTGCCAAGAGGACTTGAAAGCGGGGCAGAATTGCAGGAAACCGATTTCAGGAGGTAGACTGGAATTGCATTGAAAGCATAGGAAAAGAGGCAGAACGTCCACAATGATGCACTTGGCCAAAAAGGGCGTATGCGTTTTTTCCTGAATATATTCAGGAAAAAACGCATACGCCCTTTTTGGCCAACCAAGCAAGCTTGCAAAGGAAATCTGCACTACAATGAAGTCTCACTTCGCCCCGGTCAAAAGGGCCATCTGAAAAAAGTGTAAAATCCAGAAAGGCAGGACAGGCCATGGAGAACTGGGAGCCTTGTTATGCTGATGGGCGGGATGTAAATTGCCAACAGACACTCGGGAGAAATGTATGGTGTTTCCTGAACCATCTAAAAAACAAAGCAACAGAGCCTAGGGCACTTCTACTTATGGTCCTATAGCTTAGGGAAATTAAAATCAAAAAGACACAGCCACCCCAAAGTTTGGGACGCCTCTGTTTACAAGAACCTCGTTTACCGTACAATTTCAATATCACAGAAAGTGAAAAATGGATAAAGAACTTGTGGTACTTACGTACAATGCAGTATCACTCAGCAATGAAATCTATGTCATCAGGCCCGTAGCAGCATAATGAGTGGATTCAGGTACGATGATTCTAACTGAAATAAGCCACACAGAAAAAGAAATATCATAAGATATCACTAATACACGGAAGGTAAACTGGGCTACACAGGAACTGAATTACAGAACAGAACAGGGTCTCAAATTTAGAAAACCAACTTATGCTTGCTTAAGGGGAAAGGTGAGTTGGGGTGCTGCATAAAACCAGAGATTGAAATGAGCACACATAAAGTTCCTTAAGCCAAATATGGAATAGACAAAAGCTACTCCTTGCTCAACGAAATGGACTCAACACCCCATATTATACGCCTAAAAATGTACCTGACTAGTAAGTATCTTAAAACCTATGGATTGCTATGTCTCCAAAAGAGAATCAAGCGTGTGTACAGGGGCATAAACGCAGCAGTGATAGGATTGGAGAGGTTCGGTGAGCAAATGAAGACCCTTTGAAGTCATATTGCATGGTACCCATTCCACGGGTTTCAACTACCCAGTTTTAAGGTATTCTTCCTTCAGCTAAAACATGCATGTGGAACCTAGAGTATGATCAACCATGTGATCGGGAGACGTGTTCAAATATGTCTCAGTTTTCGTACCCTGGTACTCAGGTGCAACATTCCAGACGCTTTACTAACACTCTCCCGACTTGGAGAGTCAGTCCCTTTAACCTCCTGTTTGGCCCAGTTTGCAATTTCTGCAGAAGATGAACAGGAATAGCGAGAACCAATGAGAGACTAGCTGGAGGTGTCTGGACGGGCAAATTTAACTCTCATTTCCCACCAGGAAGAGGAATTAACCAAAGGCTCAGCGTGCCGTGCCGGAACCAGATTAGGGCCTGAAGCCATCCTGCGGTGTTGCGGCCAGGTCACAAGAAAGCGAGTTGAAGAAAGGAGCTCAGGGGCACTGTAATTCACAAACCTGCAGAGTTATAAATGACAGCTATCGTCCAAAAATATACTGAAGTAAGGCTGCCAAGAGGACTTGAAAGCAGGGTAGAATTGCAGGAAACCGATTTCAGGAGGTAGACTGGAATTGCATTGAAAGCATAGGAAAAGAGGCAGAACGTCCACAATGATGCACTTGGCCAAAAAGGGCGTATGCATTTTTTCCTGAATATATTCAGGAAAAAACGCATACGCCCTTTTTGGCCAACCAAGCAAGCTAGCAAAGGAAATCTGCACTACAATGAAGTCTCACTTCCCCCCGGTCAAAAGGGCAATCTGAAAAAAGTGTAAAATCCAGAAAGGCAGGACAGGCCATGGAGAACTGGGAGCCTTGTTATGCTGATGGGCGGGATGTAAATTGCCAACAGACACTCGGGAGATGTGTATGGTGTTTCCTGAAACATCTAAAAAACAAAGCAACAAAGCATAGGGCACTTCCACTTATGGTCCTATAGCTTAGGGAAATTAAAATCAAAAAGACACAGCCACCCCAAAGTTTCGGACGCCTCTGTTTACAAGAACCTCGTTTACCGTACAAGTTCAATATCACAGAAAGTGAAAAATGGATAAAGAACTTGTGGTACTTACGTACAATGCAGTATCACTCAGCAATGAAATCTATGTCATCAGGCCCGTAGCAGCATAATGAGTGGATTCAGGTACGATGATTCTAACTGAAATAAGTCACACAGAAAAAGAAACATCATAAGATATCACTAATACACGGAATGTAAACTGGGCTACACAGGAACTGAATTACAGAACAGAACAGGGTCTCAAATTTAGAAAACCAACTTATGCTTGCTTAAGGGGAAAGGTGAGTTGGGGTGCTGCATAAAACCAGAGATTGAAATGAGCACAGATAAAGTTCCTTAAGCCAAATATGGAATAGACAAAAGCTACTCCTTGCTCAACGAAATGGACTCAACACCGCATATTAAACGCCTAAGAATGTACCTGACTAGTAAGTATCTTAAAACCTATGGATTGCTATGTCTCCAAAAGAGAATCAAGCGTGTGTACAGGGGCATAAATGCACCAGTGATAGGATTGGAGAGGTTCGGTGAGCAAATGAAGACCCTTTGAAGTCATATTGCATGGTACCCATTACAGAGGTCTCAACTCTCCAGGTTTAGGGTATTCTTCCTTCAGCTAAAACATGCATGTGGAACCCAGAGTATGATCAACCGTGTGAACGGGAGACGTGTTCAAATATGTCTCAGTTTTCCTCCCCTGGTACTCGGGTGCAACATTCCAGACGCTTTACTAACACTCTCCCCACTTGGAGAGTCAGCGCCTTTAACCTCCTGTTTGGCCCAGTTTGCAATTTCTGCGGAAGAGGAACAGGAATAGGGAGAACCAATGAGAGACTAGCTGGAGGTGTCTGGACGGTCAAATTTAACTCTTATTTCCCACGAGGAAGGGGAATTAACCAAAGGCTCTGCGTGCCGTGCCGGAACCAGATTAGGGCCTGAAGCCATCCTGCGGTGTTGCGGCCAGCTCAAAAGAAAGCGAGTTGAAGAAAGGAGCTCAGGGGCACTGTAATTCACAAACCTGCAGAGTTATAAATGACAGCTATCGTCCAAAAATATACTGAAGAAAGGCTGCCAAGAGGACTTGAAAGCGGTGCAGAATTGCAGGAAACCGATTTCAGGAGGTAGACTGGAATTGCATTGAAAGCATAGGAAAAGAGGCAGAACGTCCACAATGATGCACTTGGCCAAAAAGGGCCTATGCGTTTTTTCCTGAATATATTCAGGAAAAAACGCATACGCACTTTTTGGCCAACCAAGCAAACTTGCAAAGGAAATCTGCACTACAATGAAGTCTCACTTCCCCCCGGTCAAAAGGGCCATCTGAAAAAAGTGCAAAATCCAGAAAGGCAGGACAGGCCATGGAGAACTGGGAGCCTTGTTGAGCTGATGGGCGGGATGTAAATTGCCAACAGACACTCGGGAGAAGTGTATGGTGTTTCCTGAAACATCTAAAAAACAAAGCAACAGAGCCGAGGGCACTTCCACTTATGGTTCTATAGCTTAGGGAAATTAAAATCAAAAAGACACAGCCACCCCAAAGTTTGGGACGCCTCTGTTTACAAGAACCTCGTTTACAGTACAAGTTCAACATCGCAGAAAGTGAAAAATGGATAAAGAAGTTGTGGTATTTACTTACAAAGCAATATCACTCAGCAATGAAATCTATGTCATCAGGCCCTTAGCAGCACAATGAGTGGATTCAGGTATGATGATTCTAACTGCAATAAGTCACACAGAAAAAGAAACATCATAAGATATCAGTAATACACGGAATGTAAACTTGGCTACACAGGAACAGAATTACAGAACAGAACAGGGTCTCAAATTTAGAAAACCAACTTATGATTGCTTAAGGGGAAAGGTGAGTTGGGGTGCTGCATAAAACCAGAGATTGAAATGAGCACAGATAAAGTTCCTTAAGCCAAATATGGAATAGACAAGAGCTACTCCTTGCTCAACGAAATGGACTCAACACCGCATATTAAACGCCTAAGAATGTACCTGACTAGTAAGTATCTTAAAACCTATGGATTACTATGTCTGCGAAAGAGAATCAAGCATGTGTGCAGGGGCATAAACGCAGCAGTGATAGGATTGGAGAGGTTTGGTGAGCAAACGAAGACCCTTTGAAGTCATATTGCATGGTACCCATTCCACGGGTTTCAACTACCCAGGTTTAAGGTATTCTTCCTTCAGCTAAAACATGCATGTGGAACCCAGAGTATGATCAACCGTGTGAACGGGAGACGTGTTCAAATATGTCTCAGTTTTCCTCCCCTGGTACTCGGGTGCAACATTCCAGACGCTTTACTAACACTCTCCCCACTTGGAGAGTCAGCGCCTTTAACCCCCTGTTTGGCCCAGTTTGCAATTTCTGCGGAAGATGAACAGGAATAGCGAGAACCAATGAGAGACTAGCTGGAGGTATCTGGACGGGCAAATTTAACTCTCATTTCCCACCAGGAAGAGGAAATAACCAAAGGCTCAGCGTGCCGTGCCGGAACCAGATTAGGGCCTGAAGCCATCCTGCGGTGTTGCGGCCAGGTCACAAGAAAGCGAGTTGAAGAAAGGAGCTCAGGGGCACTGTAATTCAGAAACCTGCAGAGTTATAAATGACAGCTATCGTCCAAAAATATACTGAAGTAAGGCTGCCAAGAGGACTTGAAAGTGGGGCAGAATTGCAGGAAACCGATTTCAGGAGGTAGACTGGAATTGCATTGAAAGCATAGGAAAAGAGGCAGAACGTCCATAATGATGCACTTGGCCAAAAAGGGCGTATGCGTTTTTTTCTGAATATATTCAGGAAAAAACGCATACGCCCTTTTTGGCCAACCAAGCAAGCTTGCAAAGGAAATCTGCACTACAATGAAGTCTCACTTCCCCCCGGTCAAAAGGGCCATCTGAAAAAAGTGTAAAATCCAGAAAGGCAGGACAGGCCATGGAGAACTGGGAGCCTTGTTATGCTGATGGGCGGGATGTAAATTGCCAACAGACACTCAGAAGAAGTGTATAGTGTTTCCTGAAACATCTAAAAAACAAAGCAACAGAGCCTAGGGCACTTCCACTTATGGTCCTATACCTTAGGGAAATTAAAATGAAAAAGACACAGCCACCCCAAAGTTTGGAACGGCTCTGTTTACAAGAACCTCGTTTACAGTACAAGTTCAACATCGCAGAAAGTGAAAAATGGATAAAGAAGTTGTGGTATTTACTTACAAAGCAATATCACTCAGCAATGAAATCTATGTCATCAGGCCCTTAGCAGCACAATGAGTGGATTCAGGTATGATGATTCTAACTGCAATAAGTCACACAGAAAAAGAAACATCATAAGATATCACTAATACACGGAATGTAAACTTGGCTACACAGGAACTGAATTACAGAACAGAACAGGGTCTCAAATTTAGAAAACCAACTTATGCTTGCTTAAGGGGAAAGGTGAGTTGGGGTGCTGCATAAAACCAGAGATTGAAATGAGCACAGATAAAGTTCCTTAAACCAAATATGGAATAGACAAGAGCTACTCCTTGCTCAACGAAATGGACTCAACACCGCATATTAAACGCCTAAGAATGTACCTGACTAGTAAGTATCTTAAAACCTATGGATTACTATGTCTGCGAAAGAGAATCAAGCATGTGTGCAGGGGCATAAACGCAGCAGTGATAGGATTGGAGAGGTTTGGTAAGCAAATGAAGACCCTTTGAAGTCATATTGCATGGTACCCATTCCACGGGTTTCAACTACCCAGGTTTAAGGTATTCTTCCTTCAGCTAAAACATGCATGTGGAACCCAGAGTATGATCAACCGTGTGAACGGGAGACGTGTTCAAATATGTCTCAGTTTTCCTCCCCTGGTACTCGGGTGCAACATTCCAGACGCTTTACTAACACTCTCCCCACTTGGAGAGTCACCGCCTTTAACCCCCTGTTTGGCCCAGTTTGCAATTTCTGCGGAAGATGAACAGGAATAGCGAGAACCAATGAGAGACTAGCTGGAGGTATCTGGACGGGCAAATTTAACTCTCATTTCCCACCAGGAAGAGGAAATAACCAAAGGCTCAGCGTGCCGTGCTGGAACCAGATTAGGGCCTGAAGCCATCCTGCGGTGTTGCGGCCAGGTCACAAGAAAGCGAGTTGAAGAAAGGAGCTCAGGGGCACTGTAATTCACAAACCTGCAGAGTTATAAATGACAGCTATCGTCCAAAAATATACTGAAGTAAGGCTGCCAAGAGGACTTGAAAGTGGGGCAGAATTGCAGGAAACCGATTTCAGGAGGTAGACTGGAATTGCATTGAAAGCATAGGAAAAGAGGCAGAACGTCCATAATGATGCACTTGGCCAAAAAGGGCGTATGCGTTTTTTTCTGAATATATTCAGGAAAAAACGCATACGCCCTTTTTGGCCAACCAAGCAAGCTTGCAAAGGAAATCTGCACTACAATGAAGTCTCACTTCCCCCCGGTCAAAAGGGCCATCTGAAAAAAGTGTAAAATCCAGAAAGGCAGGACAGGCCATGGAGAACTGGGAGCCTTGTTATGCTGATGGGCGGGATGTAAATTGCCAACAGACACTCGGGAGAAGTGTATGGTGTTTCCTGAAACATCTAAAAAACAAAGCAACAGAGCCTAGGGCACTTCCACTTATGGTCCTATAGCTTAGGGAAATTAAAATGAAAAAGACACAGCCACCCCAAAGTTTGGGACGCCTCCGTTTACAATAACCTCGTTTACCATACAAGTTCAATATCACAGAAAGTGAAAAATGGATAAAGAACTTGTGGTACTTATGTACAATGCAGTATCACTCAGCAATGAAATCTATGTCATCAGGCCCGTAGCAGCATAATGAGTGGATTCAGGTACGATGATTCTAACTGAAATAAGTCACACAGAAAAAGAAACATCATAAGATATCACTAATACACGGAATGTAAACTTGGCTACACAGGAACTGAATTCCAATACAGAACAGGGTCTCAAATTTAGAAAACCAACTTATGCTTGCTTAAGGGGAAAGGTGAGTTGGGGTGCTGCATAAAACCAGAGATTGAAATGAGCACAGATAAAGTTCCTTAAGCCAAATATGGAATAGACAAGAGCTACTCCTTGCTCAACGAAATGGACTCAACACCCCATATTAAAAGCCTAAGAATGTACCTGACTAGTAAGTATCTTAAAACCTATGGATTGCTATGTCTCCGAAAGAGAATCAAGCATGTGTACAGGGGCATAAACGCAGCAGTGATAGGATTGGAGAGGTTCGGTGAGCAAATGAAGACCCTTTGAAGTCATATTGCATGGTACCCATTCCACGGGTTTCAACTACCCAGGTTTAAGGTATTCTTCCTTCAGCTAAAACATGCATGTGGAACCCAGAGTATGATCAACCGTGTGAACGGGAGACGTGTTCAAATATGTCTCAGTTTTCCTCCCCTGGTACTCGGGTGCAACATTCCAGACGCTTTACTAACACTCTCCCCACTTGGAGAGTCAGCGCCTTTAACCCCCTGTTTGGCCCAGTTTGCAATTTCTGCGGAAGATGAACAGGAATAGCGAGAACCAATGAGAGACTAGCTGGAGGTATCTGGACGGGCAAATTTAACTCTCATTTCCCAACAGGAAGAGGAAATAACCAAAGGCTCAGCGTGCCGTGCAGGAACCAGATTAGGGCCTGAAGCCATCCTGCGGTGTTGCGGCCAGCTCACAAGAAAGCGAGTTGAAGAAAGGAGCTCAGGGGCACTGTAATTCACAAACTTGCAGAGTTATAAATTACAGCTATCGTCCAAAAATATACTGAAGTAAGGCTGCCAAGAGGACTTGAAAGCGGGGCAGAATTGCAGGAAACCGATTTCAGGAGGTAGACTGGAATTGCATTGAAAGCATAGGAAAAGAGGCAGAACGTCCACAATGATGCACTTGGCCAAAAAAGGGCGTATGCGTTTTTTCCTGAATATATTCAGGAAAAAACGCATACGCCCCTTTTTGGCCAACCAAGCAAGCTTGCAAAGGATATCTGCACTACAATGAAGTCTCACTTCCCCCCGGTCAAAAGGGCCATTTGAAAAAAGTGTAAAATCCAGAAAGGCAGGACAGGCCATGGAGAACTGGGAGCCTTGTTATGCTGATGGGCGGGATGTAAATTGCCAACAGACACTCGGGAGAAGTGTATGGTGTTTCCTGAAACATCCAGAAAACAAAGCAACAGAGCCTAGGGCACTTCCACTTATGGTCCTATAGCTTAGGGAAATTAAAATCAAAAAGACACAGCCACCCCAAAGTTTGGGACGCCTCTGTTTACAAGAACCTCGTTTACCGTACAAGTTCAATATCACAGAAAGTGAAAAATGGATAAAGAACTTGTGGTACTTACGTACAATGCAGTATCACTCAGCAATGAAATCTATGTCATCAGGCCCGTAGCAGCATAATGAGTGGATTCAGGTACGAGGTTTCTAACTGAAATAAGTCACACAGAAAAAGAAACATCATAAGATATCACTAATACACGGAATGTAAACTGGGCTACACAGGAACTGAATTACAGAACAGAACAGGGTCTCAAATTTAGAAAACCATCTTATGCTTGCTTAAGGGGAAAGGTGAGTTGGGGTGCTGCATAAAACCAGAGATTGAAATGAGCACAGATAAAGTTCCTTAATCCAAATATGGAATAGACAAGAGCTACTCCTTGCTCAACGAAATGGACTCAACACCGCATATTAAACGCCTAAGAATGTACCTGACTAGTAAGTATCTTAAAACCTATGGATTACTATGTCTGCGAAAGAGAATCAAGCATGTGTGCAGGGGCATAAACGCAGCAGTGATAGGATTGGAGAGGTTCGGTGAGCAAATGAAGACCCTTTGAAGTCATATTGCATGGTACCCATTCCACGGGTTTCAAGTACACAGGTTTAAGGTATTCTTCCTTCAGCTAAAACATGCATGTGGAACCCAGAGTATGATCAACCGTGTGAACGGGAGACGTGTTCAAATATGTCTCAGTTTTCCTCCCCTGGTACTCGGGTGCAACATTCCAGATGCTTTACTAACACTCTCCCCACTTGGAGAGTCAGCGCCTTTAACCCCCTGTTTGGCCCAGTTTGCAATTTCTGCGGAAGATGAACAGGAATAGCGAGAACCAATGCGAGACTAGCTGGAGGTATCTGGACGGGCAAATTTAACTCTCATTTCCCACCAGGAAGAGGAAATAACCAAAGGCTCAGCGTGCCGTGTCGGAACCAGATTAGGGCCTGAAGCCATCCTGCGGTGTTTCGGCCAGGTCACAAGAAAGCGAGTTGAAGAAAGGAGCTCAGGGGCACTGTAATTCACAAACCTGCAGAGTTATAAATGACAGCTATCGTCCAAAAATATACTGAAGTAAGGCTGCCAAGAGGACTTGAAAGCGGGGCAGAATTGCAGGAAACCGATTTCAGGAGGTAGACTGGAATTGCATTGAAAGCATAGGAAAAGAGGCAGAACGTCCACAATGATGCACTTGGCCAAAAAAGGGCGTATGCGTTTTTTCCTGAATATATTCAGGAAAAAATGCATACGCCCTTTTTGGCCAACCAAGCAAGCTTGCAAAGGATATCTGCACTACAATGAAGTCTCACTTCCCCCCGGTCAAAAGGGCCATCTGAAAAAAGTGTAAAATCCAGAAAGGCAGGACAGGCCATGGAGAACTGGGAGCCTTGTTATGCTGATGGGCGGGATGTAAATTGCCAACAGACACTCGGGAGAAGTGTATGGTGTTTCCTGAAACATCCAGAAAACAAAGCAACAGAGCCTAGGGCACTTCCACTTATGGTCCTATAGCTTAGGGAAATTAAAATCAAAAAGACACAGCCACCCCAAAGTTTGGGACGCCTCTGTTTACAAGAACCTCGTTTACCGTACAAGTTCAATATCACAGAAAGTGAAAAATGGATAAAGAACTTGTGGTACTTACGTACAATGCAGTATCACTCAGCAATGAAATCTATGTCATCAGGCCCGTAGCAGCATAATGAGTGGATTCAGGTACGAGGTTTCTAACTGAAATAAGTCACACAGAAAAAGAAACATCATAAGATATCACTAATACACGGAATGTAAACTGGGCTACACAGGAACTGAATTACAGAACAGAACAGGGTCTCAAATTTAGGAAACCAACTTATGCTTGCTTAAGGGGAAAGGTGAGTTGGGGTGCTGCATAAAACCAGAGATTGAAATGAGCACAGATAAAGTTCCTTAATCCAAATATGTAATAGACAAGAGCTACTCCTTGCTCAACGAAATGGACTCAACACCGCATATTAAACGCCTAAGAATGTACCTGACTAGTAAGTATCTTAAAACCTATGGATTACTATGTCTGCGAAAGAGAATCAAGCATGTGTGCAGGGGCATAAACGCAGCAGTGATAGGATTGGAGAGGTTCGGTGAGCAAATGAAGACCCTTTGAAGTCATATTGCATGGTACCCATTCCACGGGTTTCAAGTACACAGGTTTAAGGTATTCTTCCTTCAGCTAAAACATGCATGTGGAACCCAGAGTATGATCAACCGTGTGAACGGGAGACGTGTTCAAATATGTCTCAGTTTTCCTCCCCTGGTACTCGGGTGCAACATTCCAGATGCTTTACTAACACTCTCCCCACTTGGAGAGTCAGCGCCTTTAACCCCCTGTTTGGCCCAGTTTGCAATTTCTGCGGAAGATGAACAGGAATAGCGAGAACCAATGCGAGACTAGCTGGAGGTATCTGGACGGGCAAATTTAACTCTCATTTCCCACCAGGAAGAGGAAATAACCAAAGGCTCAGCGTGCCGTGTCGGAACCAGATTAGGGCCTGAAGCCATCCTGCGGTGTTTCGGCCAGGTCACAAGAAAGCGAGTTGAAGAAAGGAGCTCAGGGGCACTGTAATTCACAAACCTGCAGAGTTATAAAAGACAGCTATCGTCCAAAAATATACTGAAGTAAGGCTGCCAAGAGGACTTGAAAGCGGGGCAGAATTGCAGGAAACCGATTTCAGGAGGTAGACTGGAATTGCATTGAAAGCATAGGAAAAGAGGCAGAACGTCCACAATGATGCACTTGGCCAAAAAGGGCGTATGCGTTTTTTCCTGAATATATTCAGGAAAAAACGCATACGCCCTTTTTGGCCAACCAAGCAAGCTTGCAAAGGAAATCTGCACTACAATGAAGCCTCACTTCCCCCGGTCAAAAGGGCCATCTGAAAAAAGTGTAAAATCCAGAAAGGCAGGACAGGCCATGGAGAACTGGGAGCCATGTTATGCTGATGGGCGGGATGTAAATTGCCAACAGACACTCGGGAGAAGTGTATGGTGTTTCCTGAAACATCTAAAAAAAAAAGCAACAGAGCCTAGGGCACTTCTACTTATGGTCCTATAGCTTAGGGAAATTAAAATGAAAAAGACACAGCCACCACGAAGTTTGGAACGGCTCTGTTTACAAGAACCTCGTTTACAGTACAAGTTCAACATCGCAGAAAGTGAAAAATGGATAAAGAAGTTGTGGTATTTACTTACAAAGCAATATCACTCAGCAATGAAATCTATGTCGTCAGGCCCTTAGCAGCACAATGAGTGGATTCAGGTATGATGATTCTAACTGCAATAAGTCACACAGAAATAGAAACATCATAAGATATCACTAATACACGGAATGTAAACTGGGCTACACAAGAACTGAATTACAGAACAGAACAGGGTCTCAAATTTAGAAAACCAACTTATGCTTGCTTAAGGGGAAAGGTGAGTTGGGGTGCTGCATAAAACCAGAGATTGAAATGAGCACAGATAAAGTTCCTTAAGCCAAATATGGAATAGACAAGAGCTACTCCTTGCTCAACGAAATGGACTCAACACCCCATATTAAACGCCTAAGAATGTACCTGACTAGTAAGTATCTTAAAACCTATGGATTGCTATGTCTCCAAAAGAGAATCAAGCGTGTGTACAGGGGCATAAACGCAGCAGTGATAGGATTGGAGAGGTTCGGTGATCAAATGAAGACCCTTTGAAGTCATATTGCATGGTACCCATTCCACGGGTTTCAACTACCCAGTTTTAAGGTATTCTTCCTTCAGCTAAAACATGCATGTGGAACCTAGAGTATGATCAACCATGTGATCGGGAGACGTGTTCAAATATGTCTCAGTTTTCGTACCCTGGTACTCGGGTGCAACATTCCAGACGCTTTACTAACACTCTCCCGACTTGGAGAGTCAGTCCCTTTAACCTCCTGTTTGGCCCAGTTTGCAATTTCTGCAGAAGATGAACAGGAATAGCGAGAACCAATGAGAGACTAGCTGGAGGTGTCTGGACGGGCAAATTTAACTCTCATTTCCCACCAGGAAGAGGAAATAACCAAAGGCTCAGCGTGCCGTGCCGGAACCAGATTAGGGCCTGAAGCCATCCTGCTGTGTTGCGGCCAGCTCACAAGAAAGCGAGTTGAAGAAAGGAGCTCAGGGACACTGTAATTCACAAACCTGCAGAGTTATAAATGACAGCTATCGTCCAAAAATATACTGAAGTAACGCTGCCAAGAGGACTTGAAAGTGGGGCAGAATTGCAGGAAACCGATTTCAGGAGGTAGACTGGAATAGCACTGAAAGCATAGGAAAAGAGGCAGAACGTCCTTAATGATGCACTTGGCCAAAAAGGGCGTATGCGTTTTTTGCTGAATATATTCAGGAAAAAACGCATACGCCCTTTTTGGCCAACCAAGCAAGCTTGCAAAGGATATCTGCACTACAATGAAGTCTCACTTCCCCCCGGTCAAAAGGGCCATCTGAAAAAAGTGTAAAATCCAGAAAGGCAGGAGAGGCCATGGAGAAATGGGAGCCTTGTTATGCTGATGGGCGGGATGTAAATTGCCAACAGACACTTCGGAGAAGTGTATGGTGTTTCCTGAAACATCTGAAAAACAAAGCAACAGAGCCTAGGGCACTTCCACTTATGGTCCTATAGCTTAGGGAAATTAAAATCAAAAAGACACAGCCACCCCAAAGTTTGGGACGCCTCTGTTTACAAGAACCTCATTTACCGTACATGTTCAATATCACAGAAAGTGAAAAATGGATAAAGAACTTGTGGTACTTATGTACAATGCAGTATCACTCAGCAATGAAATCTATGTCATCAGGCCTTTAGCAGCACAATGAGTGGATTCAGGTATGATGATTCTAACTGAAATAAGTCACACAGAAAAAGAAACATCATAAGATATCAGTAATACACGGAATGTAAACTTGGCTACACAGGAACTGAATTCCAATACAGAACAGGGTCTCAAATTTAGAAAACCAACTTATGCTTGCTTAAGGGGAAAGGTGAGTTGGGGTGCTGCATAAAACCAGAGATTGAAATGAGCACAGATAAAGTTCCTTAAGCCAAATATGGAATAGACAAGAGCTACTCCTTGCTCAACGAAATGGACTCAACACCGCATATTAAACGCCTAAGAATGTACCTGACTTGTAAGTATCTTAAAACCTATGGATTACTATGTCTGCGAAAGAGAATCAAGCATGTGTGCAGGGGCATAAACGCAGGAGTGATAGGATTGGAGAGGTTCGGTGAGCAAATGAAGACCCTTTGAAGTCATATTGCATGGTACCCATTCCACGGGTTTCAAGTACACAGGTTTAAGGTATTCTTCTTTCAGCTAAAACATGCATGTGGAACCCAGAGTATGATCAACCGTGTGAACGGGAGACGTGTTCAAATATGTCTCAGTTTTCCTCCCCTGGTACTCGGGTGCAACATTCCAGACGCTTTACTAACACTCTCCCCACTTGGAGAGTCAGCGCCTTTAACCCCCTGTTTGGCCCAGTTTGCAATTTCTGCGGAAGATGAACAGGAATAGCGAGAACCAATGAGAGACTAGCTGGAGGTATCTGGACGGGCAAATTTAACTCTCATTTCCCACCAGGAAGAGGAAATAACCAAAGGCTCAGCGTGCCGTGCCAGAACCAGATTAGGGCCTGAAGCCATCCTGCGGTGTTGCGGCCAGCTCACAAGAAAGCGAGTTGAAGAAAGGAGCTCAGGGGCACTGTAATTCACAAACCTGCAGAGTTATAAATGACAGCTATCGTCCAAAAATATACTGAAGTAAGGCTGCCAGGAGGACTTGAAAGTGGGGCAGAATTGCAGGAAACCGATTTCAGGAGGTAGACTGGAATTGCATTGAAAGCATAGGAAAAGAGGCAGAACGTCCACAATGATGCACTTGGCCAAAAAGGGCGTATGCGTTTTTTCCTGAATATATTCAGGAAAAAACGCATACGCCCTTTTTGGCCAACCAAGCAAGCTTGCAAAGGAAATCTGCACTACAATGAAGTCTCACTTCCCCCTGGTCAAAAGGGCCATCTGAAAAAAGTGTAAAATCCAGAAAGGCAGGACAGGCCATGGAGAACTGGGAGCCTTGTTATGCTGATGGGCGGGATGTAAATTGCCAACAGACACTCGGGAGAAGTGTATGGTGTTTCCTGAAACATCTAAAAAACAAAGCAACAGAGCCTAGGGGACTTCCACTTATGGTCCTATAGCTTAGGGAAATTAAAATCAAAAAGACACAGCCACCCCAAAGTTTGGGACGCCTCTGTTTACAAGAATCTCATTTACCGTACAAGTTCAATATCACAGAAAGTGAAAAATGGATAAAGAACTTGTGGTACTTATGTACAATGCAGTATCACTCAGCAATGAAATCTATGTCATCAGGCCCGTAGCAGCATAATGAGTGGATTCAGGTACGATGATTCTAACTGAAATAAGTCACACAGAAAAAGAAACATCATAAGATATCACTAATACACGGAATGTAAACTTGGCTACACAGGAACTGAATTCCAATACAGAACAGGGTCTCAAATTTAGAAAACCAACTTATGCTTGCTTAAGGGGAAAGGTGAGTTGGGGTGCTGCATAAAACCAGAGATTGAAATGAGCACAGATAAAGTTTCTTAAGGCAAATATGGAAGAGACAAGAGCTACTCCTTGCTCAACGAAATGGACTCAACACCGCATATTAAACGCCTAAGAATGTACCTGACTAGTAAGTATCTTAAAACCTATGGATTTCTATGTCTCCGAAAGAGAATCAAGCATGTGTACAGGGGCATAAACGCAGCAGTGATAGGATTGGAGAGGTTCGGTGAGCAAATGAAGACCCTTTGAAGTCATATTGCATGGTATCCATTCCAAGGGTTTCAAGTACACAGGTTTAAGGTATTCTTCTTTCAGCTAAAACATGCATGTGGAACCCAGAGTATGATCAACCGTGTGAACGGGAGACGTGTTCAAATATGTCTCAGTTTTCCTCCCCTGGTACTCGGGTGCAACATTCCAGATGCTTTACTAACACTCTCCCCACTTGGAGAGTCAGCGCCTTTAACCCCCTGTTTGGCCCAGTTTGCAATTTCTGCGGAAGATGAACAGGAATAGCGAGAACCAATGAGAGACTAGCTGGAGGTATCTGGACGGGCAAATTTAACTCTCATTTCCCACCAGGAAGAGGAAATAACCAAAGGCTCAGCGTGCCGAGCCAGAACCAGATTAGGGCCTGAAGCCATCCTGCGGTGTTGCGGCCAGCTCACAAGAAAGCGAGTTGAAGAAAGGAGCTCAGGGGCACTGTAATTCACAAACCTGCAGAGTTATAAATGACAGCTATCGTCCAAAAATATACTGAAGTAAGGCTGCCAAGAGGACTTGAAAGTGGGGCAGAATTGCAGGAAACCGATTTCAGGAGGTAAACTGGAATTGCATTGAAAGCATAGGAAAAGAGGCAGAACGTCCACAATGATGCACTTGGCCAAAAAGGGCGTATGCGTTTTTTCCTGAATATATTCAGGAAAAAACGCATACGCCCTTTTTGGCCAACCAAGCAAGCTTGCAAAGGAAATCTGCACTACAATGAAGTCTCACTTCCCCCTGGTCAAAAGGGCCATCTGAAAAAAGTGTAAAATCCAGAAAGGCAGGACAGGCCATGGAGAACTGGGAGCCTTGTTATGCTGATGGGCGGGATGTAAATTGCCAACAGACACTCGAAAGAAGTGTATGGTGTTTCCTGAAACATCTAAAAAACAAAGCAACAGAGCCTAGGGCACTTCCACTTATGGTCCTATAGCTTAGGGAAATTAAAATCAAAAAGACACAGCCACCCCAAAGTTTAGGACGCCTCTGTTTACAAGAATCTCATTTACCGTACAAGTTCAATATCACAGAAAGTGAAAAATGGATAAAGAACTTGTGGTACTTATGTACAATGCAGTATCACTCAGCAATGAAATCTATGTCATCAGGCCCGTAGCAGCATAATGAGTGGATTCAGGTACGATGATTCTAACTGAAATAAGTCACACAGAAAAAGAAACATCATAAGATATCACTAATACACGGAATGTAAACTTGGCTACACAGGAACTGAATTCCAGAACAGAACAGGGTCTCAAATTTAGAAAACCAACTTATGCTTGCTTAAGGGGAAAGGTGAGTTGGGGTGCTGCATAAAACCAGAGATTGAAATGAGCACAGATAAAGTTTCTTAAGGCAAATATGGAAGAGACAAGAGCTACTCCTTGCTCAACGAAATGGACTCAACACCGCATATTAAACGCCTAAGAATGTACCTGACTAGTAAGTATCTTAAAACCTATGGATTTCTATGTCTCCGAAAGAGAATCAAGCATGTGTACAGGGGCATAAACGCAGCAGTGATAGGATTGGAGAGGTTCGGTGAGCAAATGAAGACCGTTTGAAGTCATATTGCATGGTACCCATTCCACGGGTTTCAACTACCCAGGTTTAAGGTATTCTTCCTTCAGCTAAAACGTGCATGTGGAACCCAGAGTATGATCAACCGTGTGAACGGGAGACGTGTTCAAATATGTCTCAGTTTTCCTCCCCTGGTACTCGGGTGCAACATTCCAGACGCTTTACTAACACTCTCCCCACTTGGAGAGTCAGCGCCTTTAACCTCCTGTTTGGCCCAGTTTGCAATTTCGGCGGAAGATGAACAGGAATAGCGAGAACCAATGAGAGACTAGCTGGAGGTGTCTGGACGGGCAAATTTAACTCTCATTTCCCACTAGGAAGAGGAAATAACCAAAGGCTCAGCGTGCCGTGCCGGAACCAGATTAGGGCCTGAAGCCATCCTGCTGTGTTGCCGCCAGCTCAAAAGAAAGCGAGTTGAAGAAAGGAGCTCAGGGACACTGTAATTCACAAACCTGCAGAGTTATAAATGACAGCTATCGTCCAAAAATATACTGAAGTAAGGCTGCCAAGAGGACTTGAAAGTGGGGCAGAATTGCAGGAAACCGATTTCAGGAGGTAGACTGGAATTGCATTGAAAGCATAGGAAAAGAGGCAGAACGTCCATAATGATGCACTTGGCCAAAAAGGGCGTATGCGTTTTTTCCTGAATATATTCAGGAAAAAACGCATACGCCCTTTTTGGCCAACCAAGCAAGCTTGCAAAGGATATCTGCACTACAATGAAGTCTCACTTCCCCCCGGTCAAAAGGGCCATCTGAAAAAAGTGTAAAATCCAGAAAGGCAGGAGAGGCCATGGAGAACTGGGAGCCTTGTTATGCTGATGGGCGGGATGTAAATTGCCAACAGACACTCGGGAGAAGTGTATGGTGTTTCCTGAAACATCTGAAAAACAAAGCAACAGAGCCTAGGGCACTTCCACTTATGGTCCTATAGCTTAGGGAAATTAAAATCAAAAAGACACAGCCACCCCAAAGTTTGGGACGCCTCTGTTTACAAGAACCTCATTTACCGTACATGTTCAATATAACAGAAAGTGAAAAATGAATAAAGAACTTGTGGTACTTATGTACAATGCAGTATCACTCAGCAATGAAATCTATGTCATCAGGCCCTTAGCAGCACAATGAGTGGATTCAGGTATGATGATTCTAACTGAAATAAGTCACACAGAAAAAGAAACATCATAAGATATCAGTAATACACGGAATGTAAATTTGGCTACACAGGAACTGAATTCCAATACAGAACAGGGTCTCAAATTTAGAAAACCAACTTATGCTTGCTTAAGGGGAAAGGTGAGTTGGGGTGCTGCATAAAACCAGAGATTGAAATGAGCACAGATAAAGTTCCTTAAGCCAAATATGGAATAGAGAAGAGCTACTCCTTGCTCAACGAAATGGACTCAACACCGCATATTAAACGCCTAAGAATGTACCTGACTTGTAAGTATCTTAAAACCTATGGATTACTATGTCTGCGAAAGAGAATCAAGCATTTGTGCAGGGGCATAAACGCAGCAGTGATAGGATTGGAGAGGTTCGGTGAGCAAATGAAGACCCTTTGAAGTCATATTGCATGGTATCCATTCCAAGGGTTTCAAGTACACAGGTTTAAGGTATTCTTCTTTCAGCTAAAACATGCATGTGGAACCCAGAGTATGATCAACCGTGTGAACGGGAGACGTGTTCAAATATGTCTCAGTTTTCCTCCCCTGGTACTCGGGTGCAACATTCCAGATGCTTTACTAACACTCTCCCCACATGGAGAGTCAGCGCCTTTAACCCCCTGTTTGGCCCAGTTTGCAATTTCTGCGGAAGATGAACAGGAATAGCGAGAACCAATGAGAGACTAGCTGGAGGTATCTGGACGGGCAAATTTAACTCTCATTTCCCACCAGGAAGAGGAAATAACCAAAGGTTCAGCGTGCCGAGCCAGAACCAGATTAGGGCCTGAAGCCATCCTGCGGTGTTGCGGCCAGCTCACAAGAAAGCGAGTTGAAGAAAGGAGCTCAGGGGCACTGTAATTCACAAACCTGCAGAGTTATAAATGACAGCTATCGTCCAAAAATATACTGAAGTAAGGCTGCCAAGAGGACTTGAAAGTGGGGCAGAATTGCAGGAAACCGATTTCAGGAGGTAGACTGGAATTGCATTGAAAGCATAGGAAAAGAGGCAGAACGTCCACAATGATGCACTTGGCCAAAAAGGGCGTATGCGTTTTTTCCTGAATATATTCAGGAAAAAACGCATACGCCCTTTTTGGCCAACCAAGCAAACTTGCAAAGGAAATCTGCACTACAATGAAGTCTCACTTCCCCCCGGTCAAAAGGGCCATCTGCAAAAAGTGTACAATCCAGAAAGGCAGGACAGGCCATGGAGAACTGGGAGCCTTGTTATGCTGATGGGCGGGATGTAAATTGCCTACAGACACTCGGGAGAAGTGTATGGTGTTTCCTGAAACATCTAAAAAACAAAGCAACAGAGCCTAGGGCACTTCCACTTATGGTCCTATAGCTTAGGGAAATTAAAATCAAAAAGACACAGCCACCCCAAAGTTTGGGACGCCTCTGTTTACAAGAACCTCGTTTACCGTACAAGTTCAATATCACAGAAAGAGAAAAATGGATAAAGAACTTGTGGTACTTACGTACAATGCAGTATCACTCAGCAATGAAATCTATGTCATCAGGCCCGTAGCAGCATAATGAGTGGATTCAGGTACGATGATTCTAACTGAAATAAGTCACACAGAAAAAGAAACATCATAAGATATCACTAATACACGGAATGTAAACTTGGCTACACAGGAACTGAATTCCAGAACAGAACAGGGTCTCAAATTTAGAAAACCAACTTATGCTTGCTTAAGGGGAAAGGTGAGTTGGGGTGCTGCATAAAACCAGAGATTGAAATGAGCACAGATAAAGTTCCTTAAGCCAAATATGGAATAGACAAGAGCTACTCCTTGCTCAACGAAATGGACTCAACACCCCATATTAAACGTCTAAGAATGTACCTGACTAGTAAGTATCTTAAAACCTATGGATTGCTATGTCTCCGAAAGAGAATCAAGCGTGTGTACAGGGGCATAAACGCAGCAGTGATAGGATTGGAGAGGTTCGGTGAGCAAATGAAGACCCTTTGAAGTCATATTGCATGGTACCCATTCTACGGGTTTCAACTACCCAGTTTTAAGGTATTCTTCCTTCAGCTAAAACATGCATGTGGAACCCAGAGTATGATCAACCATGTGATCGGGAGACGTGTTCAAATATGATTCAGTTTTCGTACCCTGGTACTCGGGTGCAACATTCCAGACGCTTTACTAACACTCTCCCGACTTGGAGAGTCAGTCCCTTTAACCTCCTGTTTGGACCAGTTTGCAATTTCTGCGGAAGATGAACAGGAATAGCGAGAACCAATGAGAGACTAGCTGGAGGTGTCTGGACGGGCAAATTTAACTCTCATTTCCCAACAGGAAGAGGAAATAACCAAAGGCTCAGTGTGCCGTGCCGGAACCAGATTAGGGCCTGAAGCCATCCTGCGGTGTTGCGGCCAGCTCACAAGAAAGCGAGTTGAAGAAAGGAGCTGAGGGGCACTGTAATTCACAAACCTGCAGAGTTATAAATGACAGCTATCGTCCAAAAATATACTGAAGTAAGGCTGCCAAGAGGACTTGAAAGCGGGGTAGAATTGCAGGAAACCGATTTCAGGAGGTAGACTGGAATTGCATTGAAAGCATAGGAAAAGAGGCAGAACGTCCACAATGATGCACTTGGCCAAAAAGGGCGTATGGGTTTTTTCCTGAATATATTCAGGAAAAAACGCATACGCACTTTTTGGCCAACCAAGCAAGCTTGCAAAGGAAATCTGCACTACAATGAAGTCTCACTTCCCCCCGGTCAAAAGGGCCATCTGAAAAAAGTGTAAAATCCAGAAAGGCAGGACAGGCCATGGAGAACTGGGAGCCTTGTTATGCTGATTGTCAGGATGTAAATTGTCAACAGACACTCGGGAGATGTGTATGGTGTTTCCTGAAACATCTAAAAAACAAAGCAACAAAGCCTAGGGCACTTCCACTTATGGTCCTATAGCTTAGGGAAATTAAAATCAAAAAGACACAGCCACCCCAAAGTTTGGGACGCCTCTCTTTACAAGAACCTCGTTTACCGTACAAGTTCAATATCACAGAAAGTGAAAAATGGATAAAGAACTTGTGGTACTTACGTATAATGCAGTATCACTCAGCAATGAAATCTATGTCATCAGGCCCGTAGCAGCATAATGAGTGGATTCAGGTACGATGATTCTAACTGAAATAAGTCACACAGAAAAAGAAACATCATAAGATATCACTAATACACGGAATGTAAACTGGGCTACACAGGAACTGAATTACAGAACAGAACAGGGTCTCAAATTTAGAAAACCAACTTATGCTTGCTTAAGGGGAAAGCTGAGTTGGGGTGCTGCATAAAACCAGAGATTGAAATGAGCACAGATAATGTTCCTTAAGCCAAATACGGAATAGACAAGAGCTACTCCTTGCTCAACGAAATGGACTCAACATCGCATATTAAACGCCTAAGAATGTACCTGACTAGTAAGTATCTTAAAACCTATGGATTGCTATGTCTCCGAAAGAGAATCAAGCATGTGTACAGGGGATTAAACGTAGCAGTGATAGGATTGGAGAGGTTCGATGAGCAAATGAAGACCCTTTGAAGTCATATTGCATGATACTCATTACACGGGTTTCAAATACTCAGTTTTAAGGTATTCTTCCTTCAGCTAAAACATGCATGTGGAACCTAGAGTATGATCAACCATGTGATCGGGAGACGTGTTCAAATATGTCTCAGTTTTCGTACCCTGGTACTCGGGTGCAACATTCCAGACGCTTTACTAACACTCTCCCGACTTGGAGAGTCAGTCCCTTTAACCTCCTGTTTGGCCCAGTTTGCAATTTCTGCGGAAGATGAACAGGAATAGCGAGAACCAATGAGAGACTAGCTGGAGGTGTCTGGACGGGCAAATTTAACTCTCATTTCCCACCAGGAAGAGGAATTAACCAAAGGCTCAGCGTGCCGTGCCGGAATCAGATTAGGGCCTGAAGCCATCCTGCGGTGTTGCGGCCAGCTCACAAGAAAGCGAGTTGAAGAAAGGAGCTCAGGGGCACTGTAATTCACAAACCTGCAGAGTTATAAATGACAGCTATCGTCCAAAAATATACTGAAGTAAGGCTGCCAAGAGGACTTGAAAGTGGGGTAGAATTGTAGGAAACCAATTTCAGGAGGTAGGCTGGAATTGCATTCAAAGCATAGGAAAAGAGGC
Organism: Grampus griseus; assembly: GCF_964374135.1. Taxonomy (NCBI): domain Eukaryota; kingdom Metazoa; phylum Chordata; class Mammalia; order Artiodactyla; family Delphinidae; genus Grampus; species Grampus griseus. Next base: position 687,662 of record NW_028133341.1, on the reverse strand, counting down.
AGAACGTCCACAATGATGCACTTGGCCAAAAAGGGCGTATGCGTTTTTTCCTGAATATATTCAGTAAAAAACGCATACGCCCTTTTTGGCCAACCAAGCAAGCTTGCAAAGGATATCTGCACTACAATGAAGTCTCATTTCCTCCCGGTCAAAAGGGCCATCTGAAAAAAGTGTAAAATCCAGAAAGGCAGGACAGGCCATGGAGAACTGGGAGCCTTGTTATGCTGATGGGCGGGATGTAAATTGCCAACAGACACTCGGGAGAAGTGTATGATGTTTCCTGAAACATCTAAAAAACAAAGCAACAGAGCCTAGGGCACTTCCACTTATGGTCCTATAGCTTAGGGAAATTAAAATCAAAAAGACACAGCCACCCCAAAGTTTGGAACGGCTCTGTTTACAAGAACCTCGTTTACAGTACAAGTTCAACATCACAGAAAGTGAAAAATGGATAAAGAAGTTATGGTATTTACTTACAAAGCAATATCACTCAGCAATGAAATCTATGTCATCAGGCCCTTAGCAGCACAATGAGTGGATTTAGGTACGATGATTCTAACTGAAATAAGTCACACAGAAAAAGAAACATCATAAGATATCAGTAATACACGGAATGTAAACTGGGCTACACAGGAACTGAATTACAGAACAGAACAGGGTCTCAAATTTAGAAAACCAACTTATGCTTGCTTAAGGGGAAAGGTGAGTTGGGGTGCTGCATAAAACCAGAGATTGAAATGAGCACAGATAAAGTTTCTTAAGCCAAATATGGAATAGACAAGAGCTACTCCTTGCTCAACGAAATGGACTCAACACCGCATATTAAACGCCTAAGTATGTTCCTGACTAGTAAGTATCTTAAAACCTATGGATTGCTATGTCGCCGAAAGAGAATCAAGCATGTGTACAGGGGCATAAATGCAGCAGAGATAGGATTGGAGAGGTTCGGTGAGCAAATGAAGACCCTTTGACGTCATATTGCATGGTACCCATTCCACGGGTTTCAACTACCCAGGTTTAAGGTATTCTTCCTTCAGCAAAAACATGCATGTGGAACCCAGAGTATGATCAACCGTGTGAACGGGAGACGTGTTCAAATATGTCTCAGTTTTCCTCCCCTGGTACTGAGGTGCAACATTCCAGACGCTTTACTAACACTCTCCCCACTTGGAGACTCAGCGCCTTTAACCTCCTGTTTGGCCCAGTTTGCAAATTCTGCGGAAGATGAACAGGAATAGGGAGAACCAATGAGAGACTAGCTGGAGGTGTCTGGACGGGCAAATTTAACTCTCATTTCCCAACAGGAAGAGGAATTAACCAAAGGCTCAGCGTGCCGTCCTGGAACCAGATTAGGGCCTGAAGCCATCCTGCGGTGTTGTGGCCAGCTCACAAGAAAGCGAGTTGAAGAAAGGAGCTCAGGGGCACTGTAATTCACAAACCTGCAGAGTTATAAGTGACAGGTATCGTCCAAAAATATACTGAAGTAAGGCTGCCAAGAGGACTTGAAAGCGGGGCAGAATTGCAGGAAACCGATTTCAGGAGGTAGAGTGGAATTGCATTGAAAGCATAGGAAAAGAGGCAGAACGTCCACAATGATGCACTTGGCCAAAAAGGGCGTATGCGTTTTTTCCTGAATATATTCAGGAAAAAACGCATACGCCCTTTTTGGCCAACCAAGCAAACTTGCATAGGAAATCTGCACTACAATGAAGTCTCACTTCCCCCCGGTCAAAAGGGCCATCTGAAAAAAGTGTAAAATCCAGAAAGGCAGGACAGGCAATGGAGAACTGGGAGCCTTGTTATGCTGATGGGCGGGATGTAAATTGCCAACAGACACTCGGGAGAAGTGTATGGTGTTTCCTGAAACATCTAAAAAACAAAGCAACAGAGCCTAGGGAACTTCCACTTATGGTCCTATAGCTTAGGGAAATTAAAATCAAAAACACAAAGCCACCCCAAAGGTTGGGACGCCTCTGTTTACAAGAACCTCGTTTACCGTACAAGTTCAATATCACAGAAAGTGAAAAATGGATAAAGAACTTGTGGTACTTACGTACAATGCAGTATCACTCAGCAATGAAATCTATGTCATCAGGCCCGTAGCAGCATAATGAGTGGATTCAGGTACGATGATTCTAACTGAAATAAGTCACACAGAAAAAGAAACATCATAAGATATCACTAATACACGGAATGTAAACTGGGCTACACAGGAACTGAATTACAGAACAGAACAGGGTCTCAAATTTAGAAAACCAACTTATGCTTGCTTAAGGGGAAAGGTGAGTTGGGGTGCTGCATAAAACCAGAGATTGAAATGAGCACAGATAAAGTTCCTTAAGGCAAATATGGAATAGACAAGAGCTACTCCTTGCTCAACGAAATGGACTCAACACCACATATTAAACGCCTAAGAATGTACCTGACTAGTAAGTATCTTAAAACCTATGGTTTGCTATGTCTCCAAAAGAGAATCAAGCGTGTGTACAGGGGCATAAACGCAGCAGTGATAGGATTGGAGAGGTTCGGTGAGCAAATGAAGACCCTTTGAAGTCATATTGCATGGTACCCATTCCACGGGTCTCAACTCTCCAGGTTTAAGGTATTCTTCCTTCAGCTAAAACATGCATGTGGAACCCAGAGTATGATCAACCGTGTGAACGGGAGACGTGTTCAAATGTGTCTCAGTTTTCCTCCCCTGGTACTCGGGTGCAACATTCCAGACGCTTTACTAACACTCTCCCCTCTTGGAGAGTCAGCGCCTTTAACCTCCTGTTTGGCCCAGTTAGCAATTTCTGCGGAAGATGAACAGGAATAGGGAGAACCAATGAGAGACTAGCTGGAGGTGTCTGGACGGGCAAATTTAACTCTCATTTCCCACCAGGAAGAGGAACTAACCAAAGGCTCAGCGTGCCGTGCCGGAACCAGATTAGGGTCTAAAGCCATCCTGCGGTGTTGTGTCCAGCTCAAAAGAAAGCGAGTTAAAGAAAGGAGCTCAGGGGCACTGTAATTCACAAACCTTCAGAGTTATAAATGACAGCTATCGTCCAAAAATATACTGAAGTAAGGCTGCCAAGAGGACTTGAAAGCGGGGCAGAATTGCAGGAAACCGATTTCAGGAGGTAGACTGGAATTGCATTGAAAGCATAGGAAAAGAGGCAGAACGTCCACAATGATGCACTTGGCCAAAAAGGGCGTATGCGTTTTTTCCTGAATATATTCAGGAAAAAACGCATACGCACTTTTTGGCCAACCAAGCAAGCTTGCAAAGGAAATCTGCACTACAATGAAGTCTCACTTCCCCCCGGTCAAAAGGGTCATCTGAAAAAAGTGTAAAATCCAGAAAGGCAGGACAGGCCATGGAGAACTGGGAGCCTTGTTATGCTGATGGGCGGGATGTAAATTGCCAACAGACACTCGGGAGAAGTGTATGGTGTTTCCTGAAGCATCTAAAAAACAAAGCAACAGAGCCTAGGGCACTTCCACTTATGGTCCTATAGCTTAGGGAAATTGAAATCAAAAAGACACAGCCACCCCAAAGTTTGGGACGCCTCTGTTTACAAGAACCTCGTTTACCGTACAAGTTCAATATCACAGAAAGTGAAAAATGGATAAAGAACTTGTGGTACTTACGTACAATGCAGTATCACTCAGCAATGAAATCTATGTCAACAGGCCCGTAGCAGCACAATGAGTGGATTCAGGTACGATGATTCTAACTGAAATAAGTCACACAGAAAAAGAAACATCATAAGATATCAGTAATACACGGAATGTAAACTTGGCTACACAGGAACTGAATTACAGAACAGAACAGGGTCTCAAATTTAGAAAACCAACTTATGCTTGCTTAAGGGGAAAGGTGAGTTGGGGTGCTGCATAAAAGCAGAGATTGAAATGAGCACAGATAAAGTTCCTTAAGCCAAATATGGAATAAGCAAGAGCTACTCCTTGCTCAACGAAAAGGACTCAACACCCCATATTAAACGCCTAAGAATGTACCTGACTAGTAAGTATCTTAAAACCTATGGATTGCTATGTCTCCGAAAGAGAATCAAGCATGTGTACAGGGGCATAAACGCAGCAGTGATAGGATTGGAGAAGTTCGGTGAGCAAATGAAGACCCTTTGAAGTCATATTGCATGGTACCCATTCCACGGGTTTCAACTACCCAGGTTTAAGGTATTCTTCCTTCAGCTAAAACATGCATGTGGAACCTAGAGTATGATCAACCGTGTGAACGGGAGACGTGTTCAAATATGTCTCAGTTTTCGTACCCTGGTACTCAGGTGCAACATTCTAGACGCTTTACTAACACTCTCCCGACTTGGAGAGTCAGTCCCTTTAACCTCCTGTTTGGCCCAGTTTGCAATTTCTGCGGAAGATGAACAGGAATAGCGAGAACCAATGAGAGACTAGTTGGAGGTGTCTGGACGGGCAAATTTAACTCTCATTTCCCACCAGGAAGAGGAACTAACCAAAGGCTCAGCGTGCCATGCCGGAACCAGATTAGGGCCTGAAGCCATCCTGCGGTGTTGCGGCCAGGTCACAAGAAAGCGAGTTGAAGAAAGGAGCTCAGGGGCACTGTAATTCACAAACCTGCAGAGTTATAAATGACAGCTATCATCCAATAATATACTGAACTAAGGCTGCCAAGCGGACTTGAAAGCGGGGCAGAATTGCAGGAAACCGATTTCAGGAGGTAGACTGGAATTGCATTGAAAGCATAGGAAAAGAGGCAGAACGTCCATAATGATGCACTTGGCCAAAAAGGGCGTATGCGTTTTTTCCTGAATATATTCAGGAAAAAACGCATACACCCTTTTTGGCCAACCAAGCAAGCTTGCAAAAGAAATCTGCACTACAATGAAGTCTCACTTCCCCCCGGTCAAAAGGGCCATCTGAAAAAAGTGTAAAATCCAGAAAGGCAGGACAGGCCATGGACAACTGGGAGCCTTGTTATGCTGATGGGCGGGATGTAAATTGCCAACAGACACTCCGGAGAAGTGTATGGTGTTTCCTGAAGCATCTAAAAAACAAAGCAACAGAGCCTAGGGCACTTCCACTTATGGTCCTATAGCTTAGGGAAATTAAAATCAAAAAGACACAGCCACCCCAACGTTTGGGACGCCTCTGTTTACAAGAACCTCATTTACCGTACAAGTTCAATATCACAGAAAGTGAAAAATGGATAAAGAACTTGTGGTACTTACGTACAATGCAGTATCACTCAGCAATGAAATCTATGTCATCAGGCCCGTAGGAGCATAATGAGTGGATTCAGGTATGATGATTCTAACTGAAATAAGTCACACAGAAAAAGAAACATCATAAGATATCACTAATACACGGAATGTAAACTTGGCTACACAGGAACTGAATTACAAAACAGAACAGGGTCTCAAATTTAGAAAACCAACTTATGCTTGCTTAAGGGGAAAGGTGAGTTGGGGTGCTGCATAAAAGCAGAGATTGAAATGAGCACAGATAAAGTTCCTTAAGCCAAATATGGAATAGACAAGAGCTACTCCTTGCTCAACGAAATGGACTCAACACCGCATATTAAACGCCTAAGAATGTACCTGACTAGTAAGTATCTTAAAACCTATGGATTGTTATGTCTCCGAAAGAGAATCAAGCATGTGTACAGGGGCATAAACGCAGCAGTGATAGGATTGGAGAGGTTCGGTGAGCAAATGAAGACCCTTTGAAGTCATATTGCCTGGTACCCATTCCACGGGTCTCAACTCTCCAGGTTTAAGGTATTCTTCCTTCAGCTAAAACATGCATGTGGAACCCAGAGTATGATCAACCGTGTGAACGGGAGACGTGTTCAAATATGTCTCAGTTTTCGTACCCTGGTACTCGGGTGCAACATTCCAGATGCTTTACTAACACTCTCCCGACTTGGAGAGTCAGTCCCTTTAACCTCCTGTTTGGCCCAGTTTGCAATTTCTGCGGAAGATGAACAGGAATAGCGAGAACCAATGAGAGACTAGCTGGAGGTGTCTGGACGGGCAAATTTAACTCTCATTTCCCACCAGGAAGAGGAATTAACCAAAGGCTCAGCGTGCCGTGCCGGAACCAGATTAGGGCCTGAAGCTATCCTGCGGTGTTGCGGCCAGCTCACAAGAAAGCGAGTTGAAGAAAGGAGCTCAGGGGCACTGTAATTCACAAACCTGCAGAGTTATAAATGACAGCTATTGTCCAAAAATATATTGAAGTAAGGCTGCCAAGAGGACTTGAAAGCGGGGCAGAATTGCAGGAAACCGATTTCAGGAGGTAGACTGGAATTGCATCGAAAGCATAGGAAAAGCGGCAGAGCGTCCACAATGATGCACTTGGCCAAAAAGGGTGTATGCGTTTTTTCCTGAATATATTCAGGAAAAAACGCATACGCCCTTTTTGGCCAACCAAGCAAGCTTGCAAAGGAAATCTGCACTACAATGAAGTCTCACTTCCCCCCGGTCTAAAGGGCCATCTGAAAAAAGTGTAAAATCCAGAAAGGCAGAACAGGCCATGGAGAACTGGGAGCCTTGTTATGCTGATGGGCGGGATGTAAATTACCAACAGCCGCTCTGTAGAAGTGTATGGTGTTTCCTGAAACATCTAAAAAACAAAGCAACAGAACCTAGGGCACTTCCACTTATGGTCCTATAGTTTAGGGAAATTAAAATCAAAAACACACAGCCACCCCAAAATTTGCGATGGCTCTTTTTACAGGAATCTCTTCTGCGGCACAAGTTAAATATCCCTGAGAGCAAATAATGGATAAAGAAGTTGCGGTACTTATGTACAACAGAATACCATCAGCAATGAAATCTATGTCACCAGGCCCGTACCAGCATAATGAGTGGATTGAGGCACGATGATTCTAAGTGAAATAAGTCACACAGAAAAAGAAACATCATAAGGTATCACTAATACACGGAATGTGAACTTGGCTACACATGAACTGAATTACAAAACAGAACAGGGTCTCAAATTTAGAAAACCAACTTATGCTTGCTTAAGGGGAAGGTGAGTTGGGGTGCTGCATAAAAGCAGAGTTTGAAATTAGCACAGATACCGTTCCATAAGCCAAATATGTAATAGACAAGACCTACCCCTTGCTCAACGAAATGGATTCAACAATGAGGTATCACCTCATACCTGGTAGAATAGGCATCATAGAAAATCTACAAACAAAAAATGCTGGAAAGGGTGTGGAGAAAAGGAACCCTCTTCCACTATTGTTGGGAATATAAATTGATACAGTCATTATGGAGAACTATATGGAATTTCTTAAGAAACTAACAATAGAATTACCATATGATACAGCAATCCCAGTACTGGACATATACCCAGACAAAACCATAAATCAAAAAGAGTCATTCACCGCAATGTTCATTGCATCACTATTTACAATATCGAGGTAATGGAAGCAACCTAAATGCCCACAGACAGACGAATGCATAAAGCTGTGGTACATATATAAAATGGAATATTACTAAGCCATGAAAAGGAATGAAATTGGGTCATTTGTAGAGACGTCGATGGATATAGAGACTGTCATACAGAGTGAAGTAAGTCAGAAAGAGAAAAACAAATCTTGTATATTCATGCATATATGTGGAACCTAGAAAAACTGTACAGATTAACCATTTTGCAAGGCATAAATAGAGCAAACGTATGGACAACAAGGGGGGAAAGCTGTTGGGGGGGTGGTGGTGGGAGGAGTTGAGAGACTGGGATTGGCATGTATACATTTATATGTATAAAATAGATAACCAATAAGAACCTGCTGTATAAAAATATAAAATAAAATTCAAAATTAAAAAGAAATAAAATTTAAAAAATAAAACAGAAAAAACAATTATTCCCTGCACATACATGTATTTATATGAATAAATTATTTCCATGCTTATATCTGTAAATACAAAAAAGAGGAATAAAATCTACCTTGAACCAAAAACGAAAAAGAGAAAAAAACACAGAACCCACCAGTTACACAGAGGAAAACCGTATCAGGGCACTTGCTCCAGTTGTAAACAATTCTGAAGTTGGTCAGTGGTGGGGAATCGTCTCCCATTCAGCCAGCAGCCCCCACGCAACAAGCGTCCTCATTGCAAAGCTGGGGCACCGTGCCGAGGCATCTGTGAGTAAACGTGAGCTGAGCCCCAGGCCAGTTGCTGCTGAACTATTCCCACCCGTCCCAGGTAAAACACGTGAATATATACAAGGACTTGAAAGCCTAGAGGAAGGGCCATAGAGCCACACGAGTGACAGCATGCCGGCCGACTTGGTGCCTGCAGGCCAGCCAGGATGGTCCTGGCCCTGGGTGCTCTTCTGGAAGATTTCCATTTCCCTGCCTGAGATACCCGTCCTGTCCCTGCCCCCACTGCTTTTTCCTTCCTCACCTCTGCCCAGGGAGAAATTCCAGCAGAAGGTATGGGTGACACATCCTCTTCTTTAGCAGGTGGCAGCCTGGCAACTGCTGCAGAAAGTCCAGCAGAGCCCCACTCACACTGGGCCACCCACAAAGCCGTGGCCTCTCACTCCCTCCCACCAGCCCAGCCCCGAGACTGCTGACAGGGCAGAGAAAATGGCGTCAGGCACGGCTGCAGGGGCTCTTGCTGCCTGGAGTGGTATTTATATTGATCTCAACCCAGGCACACCTGGGGAGGGCTGGCCGGCACGGTAAGGCTGCCCAGGTCAGCCAATCATCACCCCTCAGGGGCTCACAGTTGCAGAAAATGGAACTTGCTGAACCGGCCAGGTCCAAGGAACAGGTGTGGGCTCCTGAGAGTCAGGATAGACAAGGGGCTGCAGCTTTGGCTTGTTTTCTAATCATTTTATCTGGCCCATGAGTGGGAGACAACTTCAAGAAAACCCTCTCCTAATGAGAGGAACCCAGGAGTCAGGGAGAGGAGGGGTGGGTGGTGGTTGGAGACAGAGGCCTGGTGCCCCGGGTGCAGTGGAAGTCTCTGGAAGACCAGGTGGAGGGAGGCCTCACAGAGTGATGCCCAGGGTCACAGACCTGTCGCAGCTGCTGTTTGTTAGTTCAAGTCCTGCTCTGAGGTGCTCTGTGTCAGCTCTGAGCGACAGGTGAGCTGGGGGTGCTCTGCAATGAGGGCTATGTGCACGGTTCCTGTGTGCCCAGCCCTGCCATGGTACCTACAAGGGTAGCTCTGTATCCTGGGAGGGGCCTGACCACGAGAGCCCCGTGGGCTGGGGTGGGGGTGGGGTACCTGCCCAGGTGAGCTCCATATTCTGGGATTGGTCTGACCACGAGAGCCCCATGGGCTGCTGGGGACCTGGTAAAGGATGTCAGGACAGTCAGTGAAGCCACCGAGGATATACCTCCAGTTGCTCCTAATTCCTACACCCTGCTGGTCATTCTACCAACCACCAGGACATGGTATTCTGTATTAGTCTTCAATGATGCCTTCTTTTGTATTCCATTAGTCCCAGAGTCACAAGAAATTTTGGCTTGTGAGTGGCAGGACTCAACATACAACTAAAACAATACTTCCGGGCCGTCTGGACCCAAGGGTGCAAAAATTCCCACACCGTCTTTGGGGAAAGCTTAGCTAAAGACCTAAAAATTCTACCTCTGGAAAAGGAAACCCTCCTTCAATATGCAGACGACATTCTGATCGCCAGCCCTACTAAGGAGGCCTCTGAACTACCAAGACAATAAAGGATAGAAGTTGTCCAAGAAAAAGCTCAAATATCACAGACTGCGGTGACCTGCCTGGGCTTCATTCTCACACAAGGTCAGAGAAGCCCATCCCAGGAAAGGGAAGAAACCATTTTCAGCCTTACCCCTTTCTAAAACTAGAAGACAGCTTAGGGGTTCCTGGGGAGGCCAGGGTTTGCTGCTTCTGGATCCCTAACTACAGTCTACTAGCTGGGCCTCTATATGAAACACTGAAAGGAAAAGATGATGATCCTTTTGAATAGAATCCAGAAGTGGCCTTTCAAGAATGGAAAGAGCAGTCAATTCAGACCCTTGCCCTGGAACTCCCTAATTTAGCTAAACCCTTTGACCTTTACATTCCTGGTGAAAGGTGAATCGCCATTGGAGAATTAGTGCAAAAACTGGGACCACTTGAAATGGAACAATGCAAGAATGCCATCCAGGTAGGATAAACTACGGTCACTAAGGGGCTTGGCCCACTGCCACATCTGGCCAAGATACTGGCGGTATCTAAAAACCTGGAAATCAGCAGCCCAAAAGGCCACCTCCCTCCTAAGGGAAAAGGACCCCACGTGGTGATCCTAACCACCAACCATGCCCTGAAGTTGCAGGGTTCGCTCCGTGGGCACACCGACCTCGAGTGAGGAGGCCCTCCAACTCCAACATCCAGAGAGATAACCGGGGGCAAGAGGGCACCATGACGACTCGTGTGAACATCACTTGACCTGGAGTTTCTCTCATAAAACAACAAGAGTGTGTCCCAAAAGAGTAGACTACTGCTTGCAGGACTTACTGCACCCAGAGGGGAGCTAATAATCTTGGCGGGGGAACAGTATACCACACTGTCACCATAGAAAAGCCTACAGACACCGTGATGATGGTGGCCAATAAGACCGGCTGAACTCCTGTTTACTTCAAAAGGCTGTTGACTCAGTAGCCATCATGGTCCTTATCACCACTGACCCTGGACTGTCTGGGAGTTGAGCGGGCAGGGCTCTGACACCTGGTGCTGTTTGTACGTTAATTCAGGGGCCTAATTGAAGAAAGCGCAGACTACTGGTCAGAGCATCTAGGCTGGCAGAAACGGTCAGCCTAAGGTGGCCGAACAAATGTGGGGCGGGGTGAAACCGGCCCCCACAGCGTCTCTGCACATCTCTTTCCTGGACCCTTAAAGGTCATTAGAATCTATAACACTTCCAATGCTGGTGCTCAGGTGGACGAGCAGGGAGGCAGGGGTCCTGGGGACAATCAACGTCACCGGGAGGCTGCTGGGGAGAAGCTCTGACCCTCGCCCCAGGGTATGAGGGCTCCCAACTCAGCACTCAGCAGTTACAGAAGAAGGGTCTGCACCCTCAGCACTCCAAGAATGAGGAACGGGACAAAAGGCAGAGGAGGGGTTTGTCCCCAGCAAAGCCCATTAAAAATCCCTGGGAGATAAAAATAGAATCTGGGCAATAAAGTCAAGTCTAGCCTTTTTTATCCTTTGTGCTTTGTCTAATTTCACGTGCTCCTAGGGTCCCGCATGCAGAGGTTCCACACCCGGCACTTCAGACCAGATTTCCTAGTGCAGAATGGCTGGGTCGACACCTCAGCTCCTGGGGCCCAGTGCAGACTCCACGATATAGAGCCTGAGCTACAGCCAACCCGGCCCTCGAGAGCTCCGCCGCCTCCCTCCCTCCCACTGACTCTGACAGGATCTCTACACAGCAGCCCAGCCCACAGCCCACGGGGTAGTGCATGCTCTCACCTCTCCATTCTCTGATCAAAATATAAAGTTTCCTTTGCTTGTGAACCAAACTCAGTCTCGATCTGTTGGCCCCAATGACACTGGGCAGGGGGACACTTGTTGGGGTCCACTCTGGAGGATCAGTAACAGAAATTGAGACTATTGTAACCTCAATGAACAGATGTGTGAGCCAAACTGTAGTTAACATAGAACAGTGTATAAGGCTCGGGTAAAATAAGATGTTTCTAACACTTCCATTTGATATTTCCATCACTTTTTATAAGCAAGTTCAGTGAAAAGGTTTGTCTTATTTGTCAGGTCAATATTAGAGAAACGAAGTGATTTCTTTCCAAGGATGTACATCTAATAATCTTGGTTAAACCTTCAATCTTGTTTTAAATGCTTTTCCATTGAAAATGATACCTCTCTTTCAGCTCCCCCATTTCTGAGAAGTATAAAATCTTATAATTTATTATTACCAAAGGGGAAAGGTGGGAGGAGGGATAAATTAACAGTTTGGAATTAACACATACACACTGCTATGTATAAAATAGATCATCAACAAGGAACTACTGTATAGCACAGGGAACTACACTCAACATTTTGCAATAACCTATAAGGGGAAATAATCTGAAAAAGAATAGATATTTTTATTGACATCATCTATCAATGATAGTTAAAGTGTAGCCTAAGGGAAGCTGGTGGTGAGTGCTTCTGACCCTGAAGACTTCAATCATCTAAAGTTTGGACTCTGCCTACTTCCCAAGGCCCTTAATGAACATATGTGTAGCCGTAGCTTAAAAACTTCCCCAGTTTGGGTTTCGGGGAGACACTGATTTTGAAAAAGCCCTGGTGTTCTCCTTACATGAATGGGACTCTTCCTACTGCTAAAACATGTCTGTCACACCCAGAGGATGGTATACCATCTGATCGGGAAGAGTTTGGAAAAGGCATCTCATCTCCTCATTTCCTGGTGCTCGGGTTCACCCCTCCAGCGTCTTTACTAACAGTCTCCCCACTTGGAGATGTCAGCACTGTCAACATCCTGTTGCGTACAGTTTGGAATTTGTCCAGAGGATGAAGCGGAAGGATGAGGAACAATGAGAGACAAGTCCTAGGTGTTCAGACAGGCACATGTCACTCTAATTTCCAATCAGGAAGACGAATTGACCAAAGGCTAGGGTTGCCCATGGAAACAGTATAGGGCTTGAGGAAATCCCGCTGCTTTGTGGCCAGTTCCCATAAACACAAGTTGAACAATGGAACTCAGGGGCAGTAAAATTCACAAAACTGCAGAGTTGAAAATATCCATCACTGAAAAATGTCTTGAGGAAAGTCAGAGAAAAGGACTTGTAAGCAAGGGAGAATGGCAGGAAAGGGATTTGAGGAGGTAGAAAGGACTCGCCATTAAGCACAAGAAAAGGAGCTGAACATTGCCAACATTGCAGTTGGCCAAAAAGGGTGTATGCGCTTTTTTCTGTATATATTCAAGAAAAGGGCATACACTTTTTTAGCCAACCAAACAGGTGGGCACTGGAAGTCAATACTACAAAAGATATCACTTCGCATCAGTCAGAAGAGCCATCCTCATAAAGCGTAAACAACAGAAATGCAGGACAGGGCAACGAGAAGAGGGAGCCCTGTGAGACTTATAGTGGAAATGTATATTGCCAACGGCCATTCTGGAAAAGTGTATTGTGTTTACTAAAGCATCTAAAAAATGAGCTACAGAGCATAGGGCACTTGCACTCATGGGCGTATATCTTGGGAAAAACAAAAATCGAGAGGACACAGGCACCCCAATGTTTACCCCCTCTCTGTTTAAAAGATCCTCGACTAGGATATAACTTAAATGTCTCTGGAGGGAAAAAATGGATAGAGATGTGGTACTTAGGTAGAGTGGAATATTATTCAGCCTGGAAATCAATGAAATATGGCCAGTTGTAACAACTCCGGAGGAGTTACGTATGATCATTCTAAGTGACAGAATTCAAAAAGAAAAAGACACATATCATAAGATATCACTTAAAGGTGGAATCCAAAATGGCTACACATGAAATAAATTACAAAACAAAAACATAGTCAAATATGTAGAAAACACGCATAAGGCTGCTAAACGGGAAAGGTGGGGAGGGGTGAGGCATCATCCAGGAGGTTGAAATTAGCAAAGATACCATTCCAAATACCAAACTGATAATCAACAAGGCCTACACGGTAGCTAAAAGAACTGCACTCAGCACACTCAAGTCACCGGAAAAGAATATATACGACTGGTAAGAATCTGAAAAAGAATTTATTGATGACTCTCTGTACGTGAATCAAGTGGATGTACAGCAGCAAGAAACAGAGCTTTGAAAATCAGCTGTAACCAATATAGTAATAAATTGAAAAAAATAAACGACAGAGAGACAGAGAAAACCTCTTACAACTTTTCCTCAGGGACGGTGATGCAACATGGATTGAACACATCTAGACCCACAGCAGGATGAGACATAAGGCTGGAAACTGTTTGCGCTAAGAGAAATGTGAGGTTGGGTGAAGAAATGCACACCCTTTAAAGTAATACTACCTGGTACCCATTCAATGGGTCCCAAATCTGCAGGTTCAAGGGATCTTCCTACAGCTAAAACATGCATGGAAAACCCAGAGGACTGTACACCATGTGATCGGGAGATGTGTCTAAAATGCACCTCATTTATCCTCTCCTGGTGCTCCTGTTCACCATTCCAGCCACGTTACTTAGAATCTCCCCACTTGGAGAATCAGCACATTTAAACTTCTGTTTCACACATTTTGCAAATTGTGAGGAGGATGAACGAGAAGAGGGGGAACCAATGAGAGAATGGTTGTAGGGGTTTGGACGGGCACATATCACTCTAATTTCCCATTAAGAATAAGAATTAAAGAAAGGCTCAGCCTGCCTCGCCGGAGCCAAAATAGGGCCTGAAGCAATCCTGCGGGTTTGAGGCCAGCTCACAAAAGAGCAACTTAAAAAATGGAGCTCAGGGTCACTGCAATTCACAAACCTGCAGAGTTATAAATGAAAACTAACGTCCAAAAATATGTTGAGGTAAGGCAAAGAAGAGGATCTGAATGCAAGACAGAATTGCAAGAAACAGATTTCAAGAGATAGATTGGACTCGTCTTTAACGCACATGAAAAGCGGCAGAATTTCGACAATGATGCAGTTGGCCCAAAAGGGCGTATGCGTTTTTTCCTGATTATATCCAGGAAAAAACGCATACGCACTTTATGGGCAACGAAGCAAGCAAGCAATGCAAATGTGCACAACAAAGAAGTCTCACTTCCCACCGGTCAAAAGGGCCATCCTAAAAAATTGTAAAAACCAGAAATGCAGGACAGGCCATGGAGAACAGGGAGCCTTTATACGCTGATGGGCAGTGTGTGAACTGCCGAGAGCCACTCTGGAGAAGTGTATGGTGGTTCCTAAATCATCTAAAAAACAGAGCTACAGAGCATAGGACACTTCCAATCATGGGAGTATATCTAGGGAAGTCTAAAAATCAACAAGACACAAGCACACCACAGTTTAGGGCTACTCTGTTTACAAGAACCTCAACTTCAGTACACCTTAAATATCCCAGGAAAGAGAACAATGGATAAAGAAGATGTGGTACTTATGTACAATGGAATATCTCTTCACCATGAAATCAATGTAATAAGGCTAGTAGAAGGATAAAGAGTGGATTTAGGTCCGATAATACTACTTGAAATAAGTCAAACAGAAAAAGAAACATATCATAAGATATCACTTTTAGAGGGAGGGTAAATATGGCTGCACAAGAAATGAATTACAGAACAGAACAGTGTCTCACATTTAGAAAACACACTTATGTCAGCTTAAGGGGAAAGGAGAGGTGGGGTGATGCATAAAACCAGAGTTTGAAATTAGCACAGATACCGTTCAATAAACCAAATAGGTATTAGACAAGATCTACACCTTGCTCAATGAACTGGCCTCAACACACCCTATACACCGCAGAGAAATATATCTGAGTAATAAGAATCTTAAAACCCATGTATTGATATATCTCCATAAGGGAATCAAGTGTGTGCAGAGCGGCACAAACACAGCAGTGAAAATGAGCTAAACCCCATTATAGAAATAAATTTTAAAAACAAAACGCTGAAACAATGAAAGAGAGAAAAATTCTTACAAAATTCGTTCAGGGGATGTGATGCAACCTGGATTGACCACATATAAACCCACAGCTGGATAAGACATAAGGCTGGACACTTGGGGCTGAGAGGATTGGTGAGCTTTGGTGAGCAACTGCCGAAAGTTTAATGCAATACTTCATGCTACTCAGTCCAAGGGTCCCAACACTCCAGGTTGAAGGGAATCTTCCTACAGCTAAACCATGTTTGGGAAACCCAGTGACTGGTATACCATATGATCGGGAAAGGTTTCTAAAACGCACCTCATTTTTCCTCTCCTGGGGCTCCGGATCAACATTCCAGCCGCTTTACTAACAACATCCCCACATGGAGTCAATGCCTTTAAGTTCTGGTATCGCACAGTCTGCAGTTAGTGCAGAGGATGAATGGGAATAGGGGGAACCAGTGAGAAACTAGCTGTAGCGGTTTCAATGGGCACATGTCACTCTAATGTCACATCAGTAAGAAGAATTAACCAAAGGCACAGCAAGGTGCCCCAGAAAAAAAATAGGGCTTCAAGGAATCCTGTGGTTATGGGGCAAGACCACAAAAATAAGAGCTGAAAAATGGAGCTAAGGGCCACTGCAATTCAAAAACCTGCAGAGTTATAAAGGCCAACTATTTTCAAAAAATATATTGAGGTAAGGCTATGAAGAGGCAATGAAAGCAAGGCAGAATTGCAGGAAACCGATTTCAGGAGGTAGACTGGAATTGCATTGAAAGCATAGGAAAAGAGGCAGAACGTCCACAATGATGCACTTGGCCAAAAAGGGCGTATGCGTTTTTTCCTGAATATATTCAGGAAAAAACGTATACGCACTTATTGGCTAACCAAGCAAACTTGCAAAGGAAATCTGCACTACAATGAAGTCTCACTTCTCCCCGGTCAAAAGGGCCATCTGATAAAAGTGTAAAATCCAGAAAGGCAGGACAGGCCATGGAGAACTGGCAGCTTTGTTATGCTGTTGGGCGGGATGTAAATTGCCAACAGACACTCGGGAGAAGTGTATGGTGTTTCCTGAAACATCTAAAAAACAAAGCAACAGAGCCTAGGGCACTTCCACTTATGGTCCTATAGCTTAGGGAAATTAAAATCAAGAAGACACAGCCACCCCAAAGTTTGGGACGCCTCTGTTTACAAGAACCTCGTTTACAGTACAAGTTCAACATCGCAGAAATTGAAAAATGGATAAAGAAGTTGTGGTATTTACTTACAAAGCAGTATCACTCAGCAATGAAATCTATGTCATCAGGCCCTTAGCAGCACAATGAGTGGATTCAGGTATGATGATTCTAATTGAAATAAGTCACACAGAAAAAGAAACATCATAAGATATCAGTAATACACGGAATGTAAACTTGGCTACAGAGGAACTGAATTACAGAACAGAACAGGGTCTCAAATTTAGAAAACCAACTTATGCTTGCTTAAGGGGAAAGGTGAGTTGGGGTGCTGCATAAAACCAGAGATTGAAATGAGCACAGATAAAGTTCCTTAAACCAAATATGGAATAGACAAGAGCTACTCCTTGCTCAACGAAATGGACTCAACACCCCATATTAAACGCCTAAGAATGTACCTGACTAGTAAGTATCTTAAAACCTATGGATTGTTATGTCTCCGAAAGAGAATCAAGCATGTGTACAGGGGCATAAACGCAGCAGTGATAGGATTGGAGAGATTCGGTGAGCAAATGAAGACCCTTTGAAGTCATATTGCCTGGTACCCATTCCACGGGTCTCAACTCTCCAGGTTTAAGGTATTCTTCCTTCAGCTAAAACATGCATGTGGAACCCAGAGTATGATCAACCGTGTGAACGGGAGACGTGTTCAAATATGTCTCAGTTTTCGTACCCTGGTACTCGGGTGCAACATTCCAGATGCTTTACTAACACTCTCCCGACTTGGAGAGTCAGTCCCTTTAACCTCCTGTTTGGCCCAGTTTGCAATTTCTGCGGAAGATGAACAGGAATAGCGAGAACCAATGAGAGACTAGCTGGAGGTGTCTGGACGGGCAAATTTAACTCTCATTTCCCACCAGGAAGAGGAATTAACCAAAGGCTCAGCGTGCCGTGCCGGAACCAGATTAGGGCCTGAAGCCATCCTGCGGTGTTGCGGCCAGCTCACAAGAAAGCGAGTTGAAGAAAGGAGCTCAGGGGCACTGTAATTCACAAACCTGCAGAGTTATAAATGACAGCTATTGTCCAAAAATATATTGAAGTAAGGCTGCCAAGAGGACTTGAAAGCGGGGCAGAATTGCAGGAAACCGATTTCAGGAGGTAGACTGGAATTGCATCGAAAGCATAGGAAAAGCGGCAGAGCGTCCACAATGATGCACTTGGCCAAAAAGGGCGTATGCGTTTTTTCCTGAATATATTCAGGAAAAAACGCATACGCCCTTTTTGGCCAACCAAGCAAGCTTGCAAAGGAAATCTGCACTACAATGAAGTCTCACTTCCCCCCGGTCTAAAGGGCCATCTGAAAAAAGTGTAAAATCCAGAAAGGCAGAACAGGCCATGGAGAACTGGGAGCCTTGTTATGCTGATGGGCGGGATGTAAATTACCAACAGCCGCTCTGTAGAAGTGTATTGTGTTTCCTGAAACATCTAAAAAACAAAGCAACAGAGCCTAGGGCACTTCCACTTATGGTCCTATAGTTTAGGGAAATTAAAATCAAAAACACACAGCCACCCCAAAATTTGGGATGGCTCTTTTTACAGGAATCTCTTCTGCGGCACAAGTTAAATATCCCAGAGAGCAAATAATGGATAAAGAAGTTGCGGTACTTATGTACAACAGAATACCATCAGCAATGAAATCTATGTCACCAGGCCCGTACCAGCATAATGAGTGGATTGAGGCACGATGATTCTAAGTGAAATAAGTCACACAGAAAAAGAAACATCATAAGGTATCACTAATACACGGAATGTGAACTTGGCTACACATGAACTGAATTACAAAACAGAACAGGGTCTCAAATTTAGAAAACCAACTTATGCTTGCTTAAGGGGAAGGTGAGTTGGGGTGCTGCATAAAAGCAGAGTTTGAAATGAGCACAGATACCGTTCCATAAGCCAAATATGTAATAGACAAGACCTACCCCTTGCTCAACGAAATGGATTCAACAATGAGGTATCACCTCATACCTGGTAGAGTAGGCATCATAGAAAATCTACAAACAAAAAATGCTGGAAAGGGTGTGGAGAAAAGGAACCCTCTTCCACTATTGTTGGGAATATAAATTGATACAGTCATTATGGAGAACAATATGGAATTTCTTAAGAAACTAACAATAGAATTACCATATGATACAGCAATCCCAGTACTGGACATATACCCAGACAAAACCATAAATCAAAAAGAGTCATTCACCGCAATGTTCATTGCATCACTATTTACAATATCGAGGTAATGGAAGCAACCTAAATGCCCACAGACAGACGAATGCATAAAGCTGTGGTACATATATAAAATGGAATATTACTAAGCCATGAAAAGGAATGAAATTGGGTCATTTGTAGAGACGTCGATGGATCTAGAGACTGTCATACAGAGTGAAGTAAGTCAGAAAGAGAAAAACAAATCTTGTATATTCATGCATATATGTGGAACCTAGAAAAACTGTACAGATTAACCATTTTGCAAGGCATAAATAGAGCAAACGTATGGACAACAAGGGGGGAAAGCTGTTGGGGGGGTGGTGGTGGGAGGAGTTGAGAGACTGGGATTGGCATGTATACATTTATATGTATAAAATAGATAACCAATAAGAACCTGCTGTATAAAAATATAAAATAAAATTCAAAATTAAAAAGAAATAAAATTTAAAAAATAAAACAGAAAAAACAATTATTCCCTGCACATACATGTATTTATATGAATAAATTATTTCCATGCTTATATCTGTAAATACAAAAAAGAGGAATAAAATCTACCTTGAACCAAAAACGAAAAAGAGAAAAAAACACAGAACCCACCAGTTACACAGAGGAAAACCGTATCAGGGCACTTGCTCCAGTTGTAAACAATTCTGAAGTTGGTCAGTGGTGGGGAATCGTCTCCCATTCAGCCAGCAGCCCCCATGCAACAAGCGTCCTCATTGCAAAGCTGGGGCACCGTGCCGAGGCATCTGTGAGTAAACGTGAGCTGAGCCCCAGGCCAGTTGCTGCTGAACTATTCCCACCCGTCCCAGGTAAAACACCTGAATATATACAAGGACTTGAAAGCCTAGAGGAAGGGCCATAGAGCCACACGAGTGACAGCATGCCGGCCGACTTGGTGCCTGCAGGCCAGCCAGGATGGTCCTGGCCCTGGGTGCTCTTCTGGAAGATTTCCATTTCCCTGCCTGAGATACCCGTCCTGTCCCTGCCCCCACTGCTTTTTCCTTCCTCACCTCTGCCCAGGGAGAAATTCCAGCAGAAGGTATGGGTGACACATCCTCTTCTTTAGCAGGTGGCAGCCTGGCAACTGCTGCAGAAAGTCCAGCAGAGCCCCACTCACACTGGGCCACCCACAAAGCCGTGGCCTCTCACTCCCTCCCACCAGCCCAGCCCCGAGACTGCTGACAGGGCAGAGAAAATGGCGTCAGGCACGGCTGCAGGGGCTCTTGCTGCCTGGAGTGGTATTTATATTGATCTCAACCCAGGCACACCTGGGGAGGGCTGGCCGGCACGGTAAGGCTGCCCAGGTCAGCCAATCATCACCCCTCAGGGGCTCACAGTTGCAGAAAATGGAACTTGCTGAACCGGCCAGGTCCAAGGAACAGGTGTGGGCTCCTGAGAGTCAGGATAGACAAGGGGCTGCAGCTTTGGCTTGTTTTCTAATCATTTTATCTGGCCCATGAGTGGGAGACAACTTCAAGAAAACCCTCTCCTAATGAGAGGAACCCAGGAGTCAGGGAGAGGAGGGGTGGGTGGTGGTTGGAGACAGAGGCCTGGTGCCCCGGGTGCAGTGGAAGTCTCTGGAAGACCAGGTGGAGGGAGGCCTCACGGAGTGATGCCCAGGGTCACAGACCTGTCGCAGCTGCTGTTTGTTAGTTCAAGTCCTGCTCTGAGGTGCTCTGTGTCAGCTCTGAGCGACAGGTGAGCTGGGGGTGCTCTGCAATGAGGGCTATGTGCACGGTTCCTGTGAGCCCAGCCCTGCCACGGTACCTGCAAGGGTAGCTCTGTATCCTGGGAGGGGCCTGACCACGAGAGCCCCGTGGGCTGGGGTGGGGGTGGGGTACCTGCCCAGGTGAGCTCCATATTCTGGGATTGGTCTGACCACGAGAGCCCCATGGGCTGCTGGGGACCTGGTAAAGGATGTCAGGACAGTCAGTGAAGCCACCGAGGATATACCTCCAGTTGCTCCTAATTCCTACACCCTGCTGGTCATTCTACCAACCACCAGGACATGGTATTCTGTATTAGTCTTCAATGATGCCTTCTTTTGTATTCCATTAGTCCCAGAGTCACAAGAAATTTTGGCTTGTGAGTGGCAGGACTCAACATACAACTAAAACAATACTTCCGGGCCGTCTGGACCCAAGGGTGCAAAAATTCCCACACCGTCTTTGGGGAAAGCTTAGCTAAAGACCTAAAAGTTCTACCTCTGGAAAAGGAAACCCTCCTTCAATATGCAGACGACATTCTGATCGCCAGCCCTACTAAGGAGGCCTCTGAACTACCAAGACAATAAAGGATAGAAGTTGTCCAAGAAAGAGCTCAAATATCACAGACTGCGGTGACCTGCCTGGGCTTCATTCTCACACAAGGTCAGAGAAGCCCATCCCAGGAAAGGGAAGAAACCATTTTCAGCCTTACCCCTTTCTAAAACTAGAAGACAGCTTAGGGGTTCCTGGGGAGGCCAGGGTTTGCTGCTTCTGGATCCCTAACTACAGTCTACTAGCTGGGCCTCTATATGAAACACTGAAAGGAAAAGATGATGATCCTTTTGAATAGAATCCAGAAGTGGCCTTTCAAGAATGGAAAGAGCAGTCAATTCAGACCCTTGCCCTGGAACTCCCTAATTTAGCTAAACCCTTTGACCTTTACATTCCTGGTGAAAGGTGAATCGCCATTGGAGAATTAGTGCAAAAACTGGGACCACTTGAAATGGAACAATGCAAGAATGCCATCCAGGTAGGATAAACTACGGTCACTAAGGGGCTTGGCCCACTGCCACATCTGGCCAAGATACTGGCGGTATCTAAAAACCTGGAAATCAGCAGCCCAAAAGGCCACCTCCCTCCTAAGGGAAAAGGACCCCACGTGGTGATCCTAACCACCAACCATGCCCTGAAGTTGCAGGGTTCGCTCCGTGGGCACACCGACCTCGAGTGAGGAGGCCCTCCAACTCCAACATCCAGAGAGATAACCGGGGGCAAGAGGGCACCATGACGACTCGTGTGAACATCACTTGACCTGGAGTTTCTCTCATAAAACAACAAGAGTGTGTCCCAAAAGAGTAGACTACTGCTTGCAGGACTTACTGCACCCAGAGGGGAGCTAATAATCTTGGCGGGGGAACAGTATACCACACTGTCACCATAGAAAAGCCTACAGACACCGTGATGATGGTGGCCAATAAGACCGGCTGAACTCCTGTTTACTTCAAAAGGCTGTTGACTCAGTAGCCATCATGGTCCTTATCACCACTGACCCTGGACTGTCTGGGAGTTGAGCGGGCAGGGCTCTGACACCTGGTGCTGTTTGTACGTTAATTCAGGGGCCTAATTGAAGAAAGCGCAGACTACTGGTCAGAGCATCTAGGCTGGCAGAAACGGTCAGCCTAAGGTGGCCGAACAAATGTGGGGCGGGGTGAAACCGGCCCCCACAGCGTCTCTGCACATCTCTTTCCTGGACCCTTAAAGGTCATTAGAATCTATAACACTTCCAATGCTGGTGCTCAGGTGGACGAGCAGGGAGGCAGGGGTCCTGGGGACAATCAACGTCACCGGGAGGCTGCTGGGGAGAAGCTCTGACCCTCGCCCCAGGGTATGAGGGCTCCCAACTCAGCACTCAGCAGTTACAGAAGAAGGGTCTGCACCCTCAGCACTCCAAGAATGAGGAACGGGACAAAAGGCAGAGGAGGGGTTTGTCCCCAGCAAAGCCCATTAAAAATCCCTGGGAGATAAAAATAGAATCTGGGCAATAAAGTCAAGTCTAGCCTTTTTTATCCTTTGTGCTTTGTCTAATTTCACGTGCTCCTAGGGTCCCGCATGCAGAGGTTCCACACCCGGCACTTCAGACCAGATTTCCTAGTGCAGAATGGCTGGGTCGACACCTCAGCTCCTGGGGCCCAGTGCAGACTCCACGATATAGAGCCTGAGCTACAGCCAACCCGGCCCTCGAGAGCTCCGCCGCCTCCCTCCCTCCCACTGACTCTGACAGGATCTCTACACAGCAGCCCAGCCCACAGCCCACGGGGTAGTGCATGCTCTCACCTCTCCATTCTCTGATCAAAATATAAAGTTTCCTTTGCTTGTGAACCAAACTCAGTCTCGATCTGTTGGCCCCAATGACACTGGGCAGGGGGACACTTGTTGGGGTCCACTCTGGAGGATCAGTAACAGAAATTGAGACTATTATAACCTCAATGAACAGATGTGTGAGCCAAACTGTAGTTAACATAGAACAGTGTATAAGGCTCGGGTAAAATAAGATGTTTCTAACACTTCCATTTGATATTTCCATCACTTTTTATAAGCAAGTTCAGTGAAAAGGTTTGTCTTATTTGTCAGGTCAATATTAGAGAAACGAAGTGATTTCTTTCCAAGGATGTACATCTAATAATCTTGGTTAAACCTTCAATCTTGTTTTAAATGCTTTTCCATTGAAAATGATACCTCTCTTTCAGCTCCCCCATTTCTGAGAAGTATAAAATCTTATAATTTATTATTACCAAAGGGGAAAGGTGGGAGGAGGGATAAATTAACAGTTTGGAATTAACACATACACACTGCTATGTATAAAATAGATCATCAACAAGGAACTACTGTATAGCACAGGGAACTACACTCAACATTTTGCAATAACCTATAAGGGGAAATAATCTGAAAAAGAATAGATATTTTTATTGACATCATCTATCAATGATAGTTAAAGTGTAGCCTAAGGGAAGCTGGTGGTGAGTGCTTCTGACCCTGAAGACTTCAATCATCTAAAGTTTGGACTCTGCCTACGTCCCAAGGCCCTTAATGAACATATGTGTAGCCGTAGCTTAAAAACTTCCCCAGTTTGGGTTTCGGGGAGACACTGATTTTGAAAAAGCCCTGGTGTTCTCCTTACATGAATGGGACTCTTCCTACTGCTAAAACATGTCTGTCACACCCAGAGGATGGTATACCGTCTGATCGGGAAGAGTTTGGAAAAGGCATCTCATCTCCTCATCTCCTGGTGCTCGGGTTCACCCCTCCAGCGTCTTTACTAACAGTCTCCCCACTTGGAGATGTCAGCACTGTCAACATCCTGTTGCGTACAGTTTGGAATTTGTCCAGAGGATGAAGCGGAAGGATGAGGAACAATGAGAGACAAGTCCTAGGTGTTCAGACAGGCACATGTCACTCTAATTTCCAATCAGGAAGACGAATTGACCAAAGGCTAGGGTTGCCCATGGAAACAGTATAGGGCTTGAGGAAATCCCGCTGCTTTGTGGCCAGTTCCCATAAACACAAGTTGAACAATGGAACTCAGGGGCAGTAAAATTCACAAAACTGCAGAGTTGAAAATATCCATCACTGAAAAATGTCTTGAGGAAAGTCAGAGAAAAGGACTTGTAAGCAAGGGAGAATGGCAGGAAAGGGATTTGAGGAGGTAGAAAGGACTCGCCATTAAGCACAAGAAAAGGAGCTGAACATTGCCAACATTGCAGTTGGCCAAAAAGGGTGTATGCGTTTTTTTCTGTATATATTCAAGAAAAGGGCATACACTTTTTTAGCCAACCAAACAGGTGGGCACTGGAAGTCAATACTACAAAAGATATCACTTCGCATCAGTCAGAAGAGCCATCCTCATAAAGCGTAAACAACAGAAATGCAGGACAGGGCAACAAGAAGAGGGAGCCCTGTGAGACTTATAGTGGAAATGTATATTGCCAACGGCCATTCTGGAAAAGTGTATTGTGTTTACTAAAGCATCTAAAAAATGAGCTACAGAGCATAGGGCACTTGCACTCATGGGCGTATATCTTGGGAAAAACAAAAATCGAGAGGACACAGGCACCCCAATGTTTACCCCCTCTCTGTTTAAAAGATCCTCGACTAGGATATAACTTAAATGTCTCTGGAGGGAAAAAATGGATAGAGATGTGGTACTTAGGTAGAGTGGAATATTATTCAGCTTGGAAATCAATGAAATATGGCCAGTTGTAACAACTCCGGAGGAGTTACGTATGATCATTCTAAGTGACAGAATTCAAAAAGAAAAAGACACATATCATAAGATATCACTTAAAGGTGGAATCCAAAATGGCTACACATGAAATAAATTACAAAACAAAAACATAGTCAAATATGTAGAAAACACGCATAAGGCTGCTAAACGGGAAAGGTGGGGAGGGGTGAGGCATCATCCAGGAGGTTGAAATTAGCAAAGATACCATTCCAAATACCAAACTGATAATCAACAAGGCCTACACGGTAGCTAAAAGAACTGCACTCAGCACACTCAAGTCACCGGAAAAGAATATATACGACTGGTAAGAATCTGAAAAAGAATTTATTGATGACTCTCTGTACGTGAATCAAGTGGATGTACAGCAGCAAGAAACAGAGCTTTGAAAATCAGCTGTAACCAATATAGTAATAAATTGAAAAAAATAAACGACAGAGAGACAGAGAAAACCTCTTACAACTTTTCCTCAGGGACGGTGATGCAACATGGATTGAACACATCTAGACCCACAGCAGGATGAGACATAAGGCTGGAAACTGTTTGCGCTAAGAGAAATGTGAGGTTGGGTGAGGAAATGCACACCCTTTAAAGTAATACTACCTGGTACCCATTCAATGGGTCCCAAATCTGCAGGTTCAAGGGATCTTCCTACAGCTAAAACATGCATGGAAAACCCAGAGGACTGTACACCATGTGATCGGGAGATGTGTCTAAAATGCACCTCATTTATCCTCTCCTGGTGCTCCTGTTCACCATTCCAGCCACGTTACTTAGAATCTCCCCATTTGGAGAATCAGCACATTTAAACTTCTGTTTCACACATTTTGCAAATTGTGAGGAGGATGAACGAGAAGAGGGGGAACCAATGAGAGAATGGTTGTAGGGGTTTGGACGGGCACATATCACTCTAATTTCCCATTAAGAATAAGAATTAAAGAAAGGCTCAGCCTGCCTCGCCGGAGCCAAAATAGGGCCTGAAGCAATCCTGCGGGTTTGAGGCCAGCTCACAAAAGAGCAACTTAAAAAATGGAGCTCAGGGTCACTGCAATTCACAAACCTGCAGAGTTATAAATGAAAACTAACGTCCAAAAATACGTTGAGGTAAGGCAAAGAAGAGGATCTGAATGCAAGACAGAATTGCAAGAAACAGATTTCAAGAGATAGATTGGACTCGTCTTTAACGCACATGAAAAGCGGCAGAATTTCGACAATGATGCAGTTGGCCCAAAAGGGCGTATGCGTTTTTTCCTGATTATATCCAGGAAAAAACGCATACGCACTTTATGGGCAACGAAGCAAGCAAGCAATGCAAATGTGCACAACAAAGAAGTCTCACTTCCCACCGGTCAAAAGGGCCATCCTAAAAAATTGTAAAAACCAGAAATGCAGGACAGGCCATGGAGAACAGGGAGCCTTTATACGCTGATGGGCAGTGTGTGAACTGCCGAGAGCCACTCTGGAGAAGTGTATGGTGGTTCCTAAATCATCTAAAAAACAGAGCTACAGAGCATAGGACACTTCCAATCATGGGAGTATATCTAGGGAAGTCTAAAAATCAACAAGACACAAGCACACCACAGTTTAGGGCTACTCTGTTTACAAGAACCTCAACTTCAGTACACCTTAAATATCCCAGGAAAGAGAACAATGGATAAAGAAGATGTGGTACTTATGTACAATGGAATATCTCTTCACCATGAAATCAATGTAATAAGGCTAGTAGAAGGATAAAGAGTGGATTTAGGTCCAATAATACTACTTGAAATAAGTCAAACAGAAAAAGAAACATATCATAAGATATCACTTTTAGAGGGAGGGTAAATATGGCTGCACAAGAAATGAATTACAGAACAGAACACTGTCTCACATTTAGAAAACACACTTATGTCAGCTTAAGGGGAAAGGAGAGGTGGGGTGATGCATAAAACCAGAGTTTGAAATTAGCACAGATACCGTTCAATAAACCAAATAGGTATTAGACAAGATCTACACCTTGCTCAATGAACTGGCCTCAACACACCCTATACACCGCAGAGAAATATATCTGAGTAATAAGAATCTTAAAACCCATGTATTGATATATCTCCATAAGGGAATCAAGTGTGTGCAGAGCGGCACAAACACAGCAGTGAAAATGAGCTAAACCCCATTATAGAAATAAATTTTAAAAACAAAACGCTGAAACAATGAAAGAGAGAAAAATTCTTACAAAATTCGCTCAGGGGATGTGATGCAACCTGGATTGACCACATATAAACCCACAGCTGGATAAGACATAAGGCTGGACACTTGGGGCTGAGAGGATTGGTGAGCTTTGGTGAGCAACTGCCGAAAGTTTAATGCAATACTTCATGCTACTCAGTCCAAGGGTCCCAACACTCCAGGTTGAAGGGAATCTTCCTACAGCTAAACCATGCTTGGGAAACCCAGTGACTGGTATACCATATGATCGGGAAAGGTTTCTAAAACGCACCTCATTTTTCCTCTCCTGGGGCTCCGGATCGACATTCCAGCCGCTTTACTAACAACATCCCCACATGGAGTCAATGCCTTTAAGTTCTGGTATCGCACAGTCTGCAGTTAGTGCAGAGGATGAATGGGAATAGGGGGAACCAGTGAGAAACTAGCTGTAGCGGTTTCAATGGGCACATGTCACTCTAATGTCACATCAGTAAGAAGAATTAACCAAAGGCACAGCAAGGTGCCCCAGAAAAAAAATAGGGCTTCAAGGAATCCTGTGGTTATGGGGCAAGACCACAAAAATAAGAGCTGAAAAATGGAGCTAAGGGCCACTGCAATTCAAAAACCTGCAGAGTTATAAAGGCCAACTATTTTCAAAAAATATATTGAGGTAAGGCTATGAAGAGGCAATGAAAGCAAGGCAGAATTGCAGGAAACCGATTTCAGGAGGTAGACTGGAATTGCATTGAAAGCATAGGAAAAGAGGCAGAACGTCCACAATGATGCACTTGGCCAAAAAGGGCGTATGCGTTTTTTCCTGAATATATTCAGGAAAAAACGTATACGCACTTTTTGGCCAACCAAGCAAACTTGCAAAGGAAATCTGCACTACAATGAAGTCTCACTTCCCCCCGGTCAAAAGGGCCATCTGATAAAAGTGTAAAATCCAGAAAGGCAGGACAGGCCATGGAGAACTGGCAGCTTTGTTATGCTGTTGGGCGGGATGTAAATTGCCAACAGACACTCGGGAGAAGTGTATGGTGTTTCCTGAAACATCTAAAAAACAAAGCAACAGAGCCTAGGGCACTTCCACTTATGGTCCTATAGCTTAGGGAAATTAAAATCAAGAAGACACAGCCACCCCAAAGTTTGGGACGCCTCTGTTTACAAGAACCTCGTTTACAGTACAAGTTCAACATCGCAGAAATTGAAAAATGGATAAAGAAGTTGTGGTATTTACTTACAAAGCAGTATCACTCAGCAATGAAATCTATGTCATCAGGCCCTTAGCAGCACAATGAGTGGATTCAGGTATGATGATTCTAATTGAAATAAGTCACACAGAAAAAGAAACATCATAAGATATCAGTAATACACGGAATGTAAACTTGGCTACACAGGAACTGAATTACAGAACAGAACAGGGTCTCAAATTTAGAAAACCAACTTATGCTTGCTTAAGGGGAAAGGTGAGTTGGGGTGCTGCATAAAACCAGAGATTGAAATGAGCACAGATAAAGTTCCTTAAGCCAAATATGGAATAGACAAGAGCTACTCCTTGCTCAACGAAATGGACTCAACACCCCATATTAAACGCCTAAGAATGTACCTGACTAGTAAGTATCTTAAAACCTATGGATTGTTATGTCTCCGAAAGAGAATCAAGCATGTGTACAGGGGTATAAACGCAGCAGTGATAGGATTGGAGAGGTTCGGTGAGCAAATGAAGACCCTTTGAAGTCATATTGCCTGGTACCCATTCCACGGGTCTCAACTCTCCAGGTTTAAGGTATTCTTCCTTCAGCTAAAACATGCATGTGGAACCCAGAGTATGATCAACCGTGTGAACGGGAGACGTGTTCAAATATGTCTCAGTTTTCCTCCCCTGGTACTCGGGTGCAACATTCCAGATGCTTTACTAACACTCTCCCGACTTGGAGAGTCAGCGCCTTTAACCTCCTGTTTGGCCCAGTTTGCAATTTCTGCGGAAGAGGAACAGGAATAGGGAGAACCAATGAGAGACTAGCTGGAGGTGTCTGGACGGTCAAATTTAACTCTCATTTCCCACCAGGAAGAGGAACTAACCAAAGGCTCAGCGTGCCGTGCCGGAACCAGATTAGGGCCTGAAGCCATCCTGCGGTGTTGCGGCCAGCTCAAAAGAAAGCGAGTTGAAGAAAGGAGCTCAGGGACACTGTAATTCACAAACCTGCAGAGTTATAAATGACAGCTATCGTCCAAAAATATACTGAAGTAAGGCTGCCAAGAGGACTTGAAAGCGGGGCAGAATTGCAGGAAACCGATTTCAGGAGGTAGACTGCAATTGCATCGAAAGCATAGGAAAAGAGGCAGAACGTCCACAATGATGCAGTTGGCCAAAAAGGGCGTATTCGTTTTTTCCTGAATATATTCAGGAAAAAACGCATACGCCCTTTTTGGCCAACCAAGCAAGCTTGCAAAGGAAATCTGCACTACAATGAAGTCTCACTTCCCCCCGGTCTAAAGGGCCATCTGAAAAAAGTGTAAAATCCAGAAAGGCAGAACAGGCCATGGAGAACTGGGAGCCTTGTTATGCTGATGGGCGGGATGTAAATTACCAACAGCCGCTCTGTAGAAGTGTATGGTGTTTCCTGAAACATCTAAAAAACAAAGCAACAGAGCCTAGGGCACTTCCACTTATGGTCCTATAGTTTAGGGAAATTAAAATCAAAAACACACAGCCACCCCAAAATTTGGGATGGCTCTTTTTACAGGAATCTCTTCTGCGGCACAAGTTAAATATCCCAGAGAGCAAATAATGGATAAAGAAGTTGCGGTACTTATGTACAACAGAATACCATCAGCAATGAAATCTATGTCACCAGGCCCGTACCAGCATAATGAGTGGATTGAGGCACGATGATTCTAAGTGAAATAAGTCACACAGAAAAAGAAACATCATAAGGTATCACTAATACACGGAATGTGAACTTGGCTACACATGAACTGAATTACAAAACAGAACAGGGTCTCAAATTTAGAAAACCAACTTATGCTTGCTTAAGGGGGAAGGTGAGTTGGGGTGCTGCATAAAAGCAGAGTTTGAAATGAGCACAGATACCGTTCCATAAGCCAAATATGTAATAGACAAGACCTACCCCTTGCTCAACGAAATGGATTCAACAATGAGGTATCACCTCACACCTGGTAGAATAGGCATCATAGAAAATCTACAAACAAAAAATGCTGGAAAGGGTGTGGAGAAAAGGAACCCTCTTCCACTATTGTTGGGAATATAAATTGATACAGTCATTATGGAGAACAATATGGAATTTCTTAAGAAACTAACAATAGAATTACCATATGATACAGCAATCCCAGTACTGGACATATACCCAGACAAAACCATAAATCAAAAAGAGTCATTCACCGCAATGTTCATTGCATCACTATTTACAATATCGAGGTAATGGAAGCAACCTAAATGCCCACAGACAGACGAATGCATAAAGCTGTGGTACATATATAAAATGGAATATTACTAAGCCATGAAAAGGAATGAAATTGGGTCATTTGTAGAGACGTCGATGGATCTAGAGACTGTCATACAGAGTGAAGTAAGTCAGAAAGAGAAAAACAAATCTTGTATATTCATGCATATATGTGGAACCTAGAAAAACTGTACAGATTAACCATTTTGCAAGGCATAAATAGAGCAAACGTATGGACAACAAGGGGGGAAAGCTGTTGGGGGGGTGGTGGTGGGAGGAGTTGAGAGACTGGGATTGGCATGTATACATTTATATGTATAAAATAGATAACCAATAAGAACCTGCTGTATAAAAATATAAAATAAAATTCAAAATTAAAAAGAAATAAAATTTAAAAAATAAAACAGAAAAAACAATTATTCCCTGCACATACATGTATTTATATGAATAAATTATTTCCATGCTTATATCTGTAAATACAAAAAAGAGGAATAAAATCTACCTTGAACCAAAAACGAAAAAGAGAAAAAAACACAGAACCCACCAGTTACACAGAGGAAAACCGTATCAGGGCACTTGCTCCAGTTGTAAACAATTCTGAAGTTGGTCAGTGGTGGGGAATCGTCTCCCATTCAGCCAGCAGCCCCCATGCAACAAGCGTCCTCATTGCAAAGCTGGGGCACCGTGCCGAGGCATCTGTGAGTAAACGTGAGCTGAGCCCCAGGCCAGTTGCTGCTGAACTATTCCCACCCGTCCCAGGTAAAACACCTGAATATATACAAGGACTTGAAAGCCTAGAGGAAGGGCCATAGAGCCACACGAGTGACAGCATGCCGGCCGACTTGGTGCCTGCAGGCCAGCCAGGATGGTCCTGGCCCTGGGTGCTCTTCTGGAAGATTTCCATTTCCCTGCCTGAGATACCCGTCCTGTCCCTGCCCCCACTGCTTTTTTCCTTCCTCACCTCTGCCCAGGGAGAAATTCCAGCAGAAGGTATGGGTGACACATCCTCTTCTTTAGCAGGTGGCAGCCTGGCAACTGCTGCAGAAAGTCCAGCAGAGCCCCACTCACACTGGGCCACCCACAAAGCCGTGGCCTCTCACTCCCTCCCACCAGCCCAGCCCCGAGACTGCTGACAGGGCAGAGAAAATGGCGTCAGGCACGGCTGCAGGGGCTCTTGCTGCCTGGAGTGGTATTTATATTGATCTCAACCCAGGCACACCTGGGGAGGGCTGGCCGGCACGGTAAGGCTGCCCAGGTCAGCCAATCATCACCCCTCAGGGGCTCACAGTTGCAGAAAATGGAACTTGCTGAACCGGCCAGGTCCAAGGAACAGGTGTGGGCTCCTGAGAGTCAGGATAGACAAGGGGCTGCAGCTTTGGCTTGTTTTCTAATCATTTTATCTGGCCCATGAGTGGGAGACAACTTCAAGAAAACCCTCTCCTAATGAGAGGAACCCAGGAGTCAGGGAGAGGAGGGGTGGGTGGTGGTTGGAGACAGAGGCCTGGTGCCCCGGGTGCAGTGGAAGTCTCTGGAAGGCCAGGTGGAGGGAGGCCTCACGGAGTGATGCCCAGGGTCACAGACCTGTCGCAGCTGCTGTTTGTTAGTTCAAGTCCTGCTCTGAGGTGCTCTGTGTCAGCTCTGAGCGACAGGTGAGCTGGGGGTGCTCTGCAATGAGGGCTATGTGCACGGTTCCTGTGTGCCCAGCCCTGCCACGGTACCTGCAAGGGTAGCTCTGTATCCTGGGAGGGGCCTGACCACGAGAGCCCCGTGGGCTGGGGTGGGGGTGGGGTACCTGCCCAGGTGAGCTCCATATTCTGGGATTGGTCTGACCACGAGAGCCCCATGGGCTGCTGGGGACCTGGTAAAGGATGTCAGGACAGTCAGTGAAGCCACCGAGGATATACCTCCAGTTGCTCCTAATTCCTACACCCTGCTGGTCATTCTACCAACCACCAGGACATGGTATTCTGTATTAGTCTTCAATGATGCCTTCTTTTGTATTCCATTAGTCCCAGAGTCACAAGAAATTTTGGCTTGTGAGTGGCAGGACTCAACATACAACTAAAACAATACTTCCGGGCCGTCTGGACCCAAGGGTGCAAAAATTCCCAC
The DNA here is from genome assembly GCF_964374135.1 of Grampus griseus. Lineage (NCBI taxonomy): Eukaryota > Metazoa > Chordata > Mammalia > Artiodactyla > Delphinidae > Grampus > Grampus griseus. The sequence continues at coordinate 654,940 of NW_028133341.1, read as the reverse complement.
ACCGTCTTTGGGGAAAGCTTAGCTAAAGACCTAAAAGTTCTACCTCTGGAAAAGGAAACCCTCCTTCAATATGCAGACGACATTCTGATCGCCAGCCCTACTAAGGAGGCCTCTGAACTACCAAGACAATAAAGGATAGAAGTTGTCCAAGAAAGAGCTCAAATATCACAGACTGCGGTGACCTGCCTGGGCTTCATTCTCACACAAGGTCAGAGAAGCCCATCCCAGGAAAGGGAAGAAACCATTTTCAGCCTTACCCCTTTCTAAAACTAGAAGACAGCTTAGGGGTTCCTGGGGAGGCCAGGGTTTGCTGCTTCTGGATCCCTAACTACAGTCTACTAGCTGGGCCTCTATATGAAACACTGAAAGGAAAAGATGATGATCCTTTTGAATAGAATCCAGAAGTGGCCTTTCAAGAATGGAAAGAGCAGTCAATTCAGACCCTTGCCCTGGAACTCCCTAATTTAGCTAAACCCTTTGACCTTTACATTCCTGGTGAAAGGTGAATCGCCATTGGAGAATTAGTGCAAAAACTGGGACCACTTGAAATGGAACAATGCAAGAATGCCATCCAGGTAGGATAAACTACGGTCACTAAGGGGCTTGGCCCACTGCCACATCTGGCCAAGATACTGGCGGTATCTAAAAACCTGGAAATCAGCAGCCCAAAAGGCCACCTCCCTCCTAAGGGAAAAGGACCCCACGTGGTGATCCTAACCACCAACCATGCCCTGAAGTTGCAGGGTTCGCTCCGTGGGCACACCGACCTCGAGTGAGGAGGCCCTCCAACTCCAACATCCAGAGAGATAACCGGGGGCAAGAGGGCACCATGACGACTCGTGTGAACATCACTTGACCTGGAGTTTCTCTCATAAAACAACAAGAGTGTGTCCCAAAAGAGTAGACTACTGCTTGCAGGACTTACTGCACCCAGAGGGGAGCTAATAATCTTGGCGGGGGAACAGTATACCACACTGTCACCATAGAAAAGCCTACAGACACCGTGATGATGGTGGCCAATAAGACCGGCTGAACTCCTGTTTACTTCAAAAGGCTGTTGACTCAGTAGCCATCATGGTCCTTATCACCACTGACCCTGGACTGTCTGGGAGTTGAGCGGGCAGGGCTCTGACACCTGGTGCTGTTTGTACGTTAATTCAGGGGCCTAATTGAAGAAAGCGCAGACTACTGGTCAGAGCATCTAGGCTGGCAGAAACGGTCAGCCTAAGGTGGCCGAACAAATGTGGGGCGGGGTGAAACCGGCCCCCACAGCGTCTCTGCACATCTCTTTCCTGGACCCTTAAAGGTCATTAGAATCTATAACACTTCCAATGCTGGTGCTCAGGTGGACGAGCAGGGAGGCAGGGGTCCTGGGGACAATCAACGTCACCGGGAGGCTGCTGGGGAGAAGCTCTGACCCTCGCCCCAGGGTATGAGGGCTCCCAACTCAGCACTCAGCAGTTACAGAAGAAGGGTCTGCACCCTCAGCACTCCAAGAATGAGGAACGGGACAAAAGGCAGAGGAGGGGTTTGTCCCCAGCAAAGCCCATTAAAAATCCCTGGGAGATAAAAATAGAATCTGGGCAATAAAGTCAAGTCTAGCCTTTTTTATCCTTTGTGCTTTGTCTAATTTCACGTGATCCTAGGGTCCCGCATGCAGAGGTTCCACACCCGGCACTTCAGACCAGATTTCCTAGTGCAGAATGGCTGGGTCGACACCTCAGCTCCTGGGGCCCAGTGCAGACTCCACGATATAGAGCCTGAGCTACAGCCAACCCGGCCCTCGAGAGCTCCGCCGCCTCCCTCCCTCCCACTGACTCTGACAGGATCTCTACACAGCAGCCCAGCCCACAGCCCACGGGGTAGTGCATGCTCTCACCTCTCCATTCTCTGATCAAAATATAAAGTTTCCTTTGCTTGTGAACCAAACTCAGTCTCGATCTGTTGGCCCCAATGACACTGGGCAGGGGGACACTTGTTGGGGTCCACTCTGGAGGATCAGTAACAGAAATTGAGACTATTGTAACCTCAATGAACAGATGTGTGAGCCAAACTGTAGTTAACATAGAACAGTGTATAAGGCTCGGGTAAAATAAGATGTTTCTAACACTTCCATTTGATATTTCCATCACTTTTTATAAGCAAGTTCAGTGAAAAGGTTTGTCTTATTTGTCAGGTCAATATTAGAGAAACGAAGTGATTTCTTTCCAAGGATGTACATCTAATAATCTTGGTTAAACCTTCAATCTTGTTTTAAATGCTTTTCCATTGAAAATGATACCTCTCTTTCAGCTCCCCCATTTCTGAGAAGTATAAAATCTTATAATTTATTATTACCAAAGGGGAAAGGTGGGAGGAGGGATAAATTAACAGTTTGGAATTAACACATACACACTGCTATGTATAAAATAGATCATCAACAAGGAACTACTGTATAGCACAGGGAACTACACTCAACATTTTGCAATAACCTATAAGGGGAAATAATCTGAAAAAGAATAGATATTTTTATTGACATCATCTATCAATGATAGTTAAAGTGTAGCCTAAGGGAAGCTGGTGGTGAGTGCTTCTGACCCTGAAGACTTCAATCATCTAAAGTTTGGACTCTGCCTACGTCCCAAGGCCCTTAATGAACATATGTGTAGCCGTAGCTTAAAAACTTCCCCAGTTTGGGTTTCGGGGAGACACTGATTTTGAAAAAGCCCTGGTGTTCTCCTTACATGAATGGGACTCTTCCTACTGCTAAAACATGTCTGTCACACCCAGAGGATGGTATACCGTCTGATCGGGAAGAGTTTGGAAAAGGCATCTCATCTCCTCATCTCCTGGTGCTCGGGTTCACCCCTCCAGCGTCTTTACTAACAGTCTCCCCACTTGGAGATGTCAGCACTGTCAACATCCTGTTGCGTACAGTTTGGAATTTGTCCAGAGGATGAAGCGGAAGGATGAGGAACAATGAGAGACAAGTCCTAGGTGTTCAGACAGGCACATGTCACTCTAATTTCCAATCAGGAAGACGAATTGACCAAAGGCTAGGGTTGCCCATGGAAACAGTATAGGGCTTGAGGAAATCCCGCTGCTTTGTGGCCAGTTCCCATAAACACAAGTTGAACAATGGAACTCAGGGGCAGTAAAATTCACAAAACTGCAGAGTTGAAAATATCCATCACTGAAAAATGTCTTGAGGAAAGTCAGAGAAAAGGACTTGTAAGCAAGGGAGAATGGCAGGAAAGGGATTTGAGGAGGTAGAAAGGACTCGCCATTAAGCACAAGAAAAGGAGCTGAACATTGCCAACATTGCAGTTGGCCAAAAAGGGTGTATGCGTTTTTTTCTGTATATATTCAAGAAAAGGGCATACACTTTTTTAGCCAACCAAACAGGTGGGCACTGGAAGTCAATACTACAAAAGATATCACTTCGCATCAGTCAGAAGAGCCATCCTCATAAAGCGTAAACAACAGAAATGCAGGACAGGGCAACGAGAAGAGGGAGCCCTGTGAGACTTATAGTGGAAATGTATATTGCCAACGGCCATTCTGGAAAAGTGTATTGTGTTTACTAAAGCATCTAAAAAATGAGCTACAGAGCATAGGGCACTTGCACTCATGGGCGTATATCTTGGGAAAAACAAAAATCGAGAGGACACAGGCATCCCAATGTTTACCCCCTCTCTGTTTAAAAGATCCTCGACTAGGATATAACTTAAATGTCTCTGGAGGGAAAAAATGGATAGAGATGTGGTACTTAGGTAGAGTGGAATATTATTCAGCTTGGAAATCAATGAAATATGGCCAGTTGTAACAACTCCGGAGGAGTTACGTATGATCATTCTAAGTGACAGAATTCAAAAAGAAAAAGACACATATCATAAGATATCACTTAAAGGTGGAATCCAAAATGGCTACACATGAAATAAATTACAAAACAAAAACATAGTCAAATATGTAGAAAACACGCATAAGGCTGCTAAACGGGAAAGGTGGGGAGGGGTGAGGCATCATCCAGGAGGTTGAAATTAGCAAAGATACCATTCCAAATACCAAACTGATAATCAACAAGGCCTACACGGTAGCTAAAAGAACTGCACTCAGCACACTCAAGTCACCGGAAAAGAATATATACGACTGGTAAGAATCTGAAAAAGAATTTATTGATGACTCTCTGTACGTGAATCAAGTGGATGTACAGCAGCAAGAAACAGAGCTTTGAAAATCAGCTGTAACCAATATAGTAATAAATTGAAAAAAATAAACGACAGAGAGACAGAGAAAACCTCTTACAACTTTTCCTCAGGGACGGTGATGCAACATGGATTGAACACATCTAGACCCACAGCAGGATGAGACATAAGGCTGGAAACTGTTTGCGCTAAGAGAAATGTGAGGTTGGGTGAGGAAATGCACACCCTTTAAAGTAATACTACCTGGTACCCATTCAATGGGTCCCAAATCTGCAGGTTCAAGGGATCTTCCTACAGCTAAAACATGCATGGAAAACCCAGAGGACTGTACACCATGTGATCGGGAGATGTGTCTAAAATGCACCTCATTTATCCTCTCCTGGTGCTCCTGTTCACCATTCCAGCCACGTTACTTAGAATCTCCCCATTTGGAGAATCAGCACATTTAAACTTCTGTTTCACACATTTTGCAAATTGTGAGGAGGATGAACGAGAAGAGGGGGAACCAATGAGAGAATGGTTGTAGGGGTTTGGACGGGCACATATCACTCTAATTTCCCATTAAGAATAAGAATTAAAGAAAGGCTCAGCCTGCCTCGCCGGAGCCAAAATAGGGCCTGAAGCAATCCTGCGGGTTTGAGGCCAGCTCACAAAAGAGCAACTTAAAAAATGGAGCTCAGGGTCACTGCAATTCACAAACCTGCAGAGTTATAAATGAAAACTAACGTCCAAAAATACGTTGAGGTAAGGCAAAGAAGAGGATCTGAATGCAAGACAGAATTGCAAGAAACAGATTTCAAGAGATAGATTGGACTCGTCTTTAACGCACATGAAAAGCGGCAGAATTTCGACAATGATGCAGTTGGCCCAAAAGGGCGTATGCGTTTTTTCCTGATTATATCCAGGAAAAAACGCATACGCACTTTATGGGCAACGAAGCAAGCAAGCAATGCAAATGTGCACAACAAAGAAGTCTCACTTCCCACCGGTCAAAAGGGCCATCCTAAAAAATTGTAAAAACCAGAAATGCAGGACAGGCCATGGAGAACAGGGAGCCTTTATACGCTGATGGGCAGTGTGTGAACTGCCGAGAGCCACTCTGGAGAAGTGTATGGTGGTTCCTAAATCATCTAAAAAACAGAGCTACAGAGCATAGGACACTTCCAATCATGGGAGTATATCTAGGGAAGTCTAAAAATCAACAAGACACAAGCACACCACAGTTTAGGGCTACTCTGTTTACAAGAACCTCAACTTCAGTACACCTTAAATATCCCAGGAAAGAGAACAATGGATAAAGAAGATGTGGTACTTATGTACAATGGAATATCTCTTCACCATGAAATCAATGTAATAAGGCTAGTAGAAGGATAAAGAGTGGATTTAGGTCCGATAATACTACTTGAAATAAGTCAAACAGAAAAAGAAACATATCATAAGATATCACTTTTAGAGGGAGGGTAAATATGGCTGCACAAGAAATGAATTACAGAACAGAACACTGTCTCACATTTAGAAAACACACTTATGTCAGCTTAAGGGGAAAGGAGAGGTGGGGTGATGCATAAAACCAGAGTTTGAAATTAGCACAGATACCGTTCAATAAACCAAATAGGTATTAGACAAGATCTACACCTTGCTCAATGAACTGGCCTCAACACACCCTATACACCGCAGAGAAATATATCTGAGTAATAAGAATCTTAAAACCCATGTATTGATATATCTCCATAAGGGAATCAAGTGTGTGCAGAGCGGCACAAACACAGCAGTGAAAATGAGCTAAACCCCATTATAGAAATAAATTTTAAAAACAAAACGCTGAAACAATGAAAGAGAGAAAAATTCTTACAAAATTCGCTCAGGGGATGTGATGCAACCTGGATTGACCACATATAAACCCACAGCTGGATAAGACATAAGGCTGGACACTTGGGGCTGAGAGGATTGGTGAGCTTTGGTGAGCAACTGCCGAAAGTTTAATGCAATACTTCATGCTACTCAGTCCAAGGGTCCCAACACTCCAGGTTGAAGGGAATCTTCCTACAGCTAAACCATGCTTGGGAAACCCAGTGACTGGTATACCATATGATCGGGAAAGGTTTCTAAAACGCACCTCATTTTTCCTCTCCTGGGGCTCCGGATCGACATTCCAGCCGCTTTACTAACAACATCCCCACATGGAGTCAATGCCTTTAAGTTCTGGTATCGCACAGTCTGCAGTTAGTGCAGAGGATGAATGGGAATAGGGGGAACCAGTGAGAAACTAGCTGTAGCGGTTTCAATGGGCACATGTCACTCTAATGTCACATCAGTAAGAAGAATTAACCAAAGGCACAGCAAGGTGCCCCAGAAAAAAAATAGGGCTTCAAGGAATCCTGTGGTTATGGGGCAAGACCACAAAAATAAGAGCTGAAAAATGGAGCTAAGGGCCACTGCAATTCAAAAACCTGCAGAGTTATAAAGGCCAACTATTTTCAAAAAATATATTGAGGTAGGGCTATGAAGAGGCAATGAAAGCAAGGCAGAATTGCAGGAAACCGATTTCAGGAGGTAGACTGGAATTGCATTGAAAGCATAGGAAAAGAGGCAGAACGTCCACAATGATGCACTTGGCCAAAAAGGGCGTATGCGTTTTTTCCTGAATATATTCAGGAAAAAACGTATACGCACTTTTTGGCCAACCAAGCAAACTTGCAAAGGAAATCTGCACTACAATGAAGTCTCACTTCCCCCCGGTCAAAAGGGCCATCTGATAAAAGTGTAAAATCCAGAAAGGCAGGACAGGCCATGGAGAACTGGCAGCTTTGTTATGCTGTTGGGCGGGATGTAAATTGCCAACAGACACTCGGGAGAAGTGTATGGTGTTTCCTGAAACATCTAAAAAACAAAGCAACAGAGCCTAGGGCACTTCCACTTATGGTCCTATAGCTTAGGGAAATTAAAATCAAGAAGACACAGCCACCCCAAAGTTTGGGACGCCTCTGTTTACAAGAACCTCGTTTACAGTACAAGTTCAACATCGCAGAAATTGAAAAATGGATAAAGAAGTTGTGGTATTTACTTACAAAGCAGTATCACTCAGCAATGAAATCTATGTCATCAGGCCCTTAGCAGCACAATGAGTGGATTCAGGTATGATGATTCTAATTGAAATAAGTCACACAGAAAAAGAAACATCATAAGATATCAGTAATACACGGAATGTAAACTTGGCTACACAGGAACTGAATTACAGAACAGAACAGGGTCTCAAATTTAGAAAACCAACTTATGCTTGCTTAAGGGGAAAGGTGAGTTGGGGTGCTGCATAAAACCAGAGATTGAAATGAGCACAGATAAAGTTCCTTAAGCCAAATATGGAATAGACAAGAGCTACTCCTTGCTCAACGAAATGGACTCAACACCCCATATTAAACGCCTAAGAATGTACCTGACTAGTAAGTATCTTAAAACCTATGGATTGTTATGTCTCCGAAAGAGAATCAAGCATGTGTACAGGGGCATAAACGCAGCAGTGATAGGATTGGAGAGGTTCGGTGAGCAAATGAAGACCCTTTGAAGTCATATTGCCTGGTACCCATTCCACGGGTCTCAACTCTCCAGGTTTAAGGTATTCTTCCTTCAGCTAAAACATGCATGTGGAACCCAGAGTATGATCAACCGTGTGAACGGGAGACGTGTTCAAATATGTCTCAGTTTTCCTCCCCTGGTACTCGGGTGCAACATTCCAGACGCTTTACTAACACTCTCCCGACTTGGAGAGTCAGCGCCTTTAACCTCCTGTTTGGCCCAGTTTGCAATTTCTGCGGAAGAGGAATAGGAATAGGGAGAACCAATGAGAGACTAGCTGGAGGTGTCTGGACGGTCAAATTTAACTCTCATTTCCCACCAGGAAGAGGAACTAACCAAAGGCTCAGCGTGCCGTGCCGGAACCAGATTAGGGCCTGAAGCCATCCTGCGGTGTTGCGGCCAGCTCAAAAGAAAGCGAGTTGAAGAAAGGAGCTCAGGGACACTGTAATTCACAAACCTGCAGAGTTATAAATGACAGCTATCGTCCAAAAATATACTGAAGTAAGGCTGCCAAGAGGACTTGAAAGCGGGGCAGAATTGCAGGAAACCGATTTCAGGAGGTAGACTGGAATTGCATTGAAAGCATAGGAAAAGAGGCAGAACGTCCACAATGATGCACTTGGCCAAAAAGGGCATATGCGTTTTTTCCTGAATATATTCAGGAAAAAACGCATACGCCCTTTTTGGCCAACCAAGCAAGCTTGCAAAGGAAATCTGCACTACAATGAAGTCTCACTTCCCCCCAGTCTAAAGGGCCATCTGAAAAAAGTGTAAAATCCAGAAAGGCAGGACAGGCCATGGAGAACTGGGAGCCTTGTTATGCTGATGGGCGGGATGTAAATTACCAACAGCCGCTCTGTAGAAGTGTATGGTGTTTCCTGAAACATCTAAAAAACAAAGCAACAGAGCCTAGGGCACTTCCACTTATGGTCCTACAGTTTAGGGAAATTAAAATCAAAAACACACAGCCACCCCAAAATTTGGGATGGCTCTTTTTACAGGAATCTCTTCTGCGGCACAAGTTAAATATCCCAGAGAGCAAATAATGGATAAAGAAGTTGCGGTACTTATGTACAACAGAATACCATCAGCAATGAAATCTATGTCACCAGGCCCGTACCAGCATAATGAGTGGATTGAGGCACGATGATTCTAAGTGAAATAAGTCACACAGAAAAAGAAACATCATAAGGTATCACTAATACACGGAATGTGAACTTGGCTACACATGAACTGAATTACAAAACAGAACAGGGTCTCAAATTTAGAAAACCAACTTATGCTTGCTTAAGGGGGAAGGTGAGTTGGGGTGCTGCATAAAAGCAGAGTTTGAAATGAGCACAGATACCGTTCCATAAGCCAAATATGTAATAGACAAGACCTACCCCTTGCTCAACGAAATGGATTCAACAATGAGGTATCACCTCACACCTGGTAGAATAGGCATCATAGAAAATCTACAAACAAAAAATGCTGGAAAGGGTGTGGAGAAAAGGAACCCTCTTCCACTATTGTTGGGAATATAAATTGATACAGTCATTATGGAGAACAATATGGAATTTCTTAAGAAACTAACAATAGAATTACCATATGATACAGCAATCCCAGTACTGGACATATACCCAGACAAAACCATAAATCAAAAAGAGTCATTCACCGCAATGTTCATTGCATCACTATTTACAATATCGAGGTAATGGAAGCAACCTAAATGCCCACAGACAGACGAATGCATAAAGCTGTGGTACATATATAAAATGGAATATTACTAAGCCATGAAAAGGAATGAAATTGGGTCATTTGTAGAGACGTCGATGGATCTAGAGACTGTCATACAGAGTGAAGTAAGTCAGAAAGAGAAAAACAAATCTTGTATATTCATGCATATATGTGGAACCTAGAAAAACTGTACAGATTAACCATTTTGCAAGGCATAAATAGAGCAAACGTATGGACAACAAGGGGGGAAAGCTGTTGGGGGGGTGGTGGTGGGAGGAGTTGAGAGACTGGGATTGGCATGTATACATTTATATGTATAAAATAGATAACCAATAAGAACCTGCTGTATAAAAATATAAAATAAAATTCAAAATTAAAAAGAAATAAAATTTAAAAAATAAAACAGAAAAAACAATTATTCCCTGCACATACATGTATTTATATGAATAAATTATTTCCATGCTTATATCTGTAAATACAAAAAAGAGGAATAAAATCTACCTTGAACCAAAAACGAAAAAGAGAAAAAAACACAGAACCCACCAGTTACACAGAGGAAAACCGTATCAGGGCACTTGCTCCAGTTGTAAACAATTCTGAAGTTGGTCAGTGGTGGGGAATCGTCTCCCATTCAGCCAGCAGCCCCCACGCAACAAGCGTCCTCATTGCAAAGCTGGGGCACCGTGCCGAGGCATCTGTGAGTAAACGTGAGCTGAGCCCCAGGCCAGTTGCTGCTGAACTATTCCCACCCGTCCCAGGTAAAACACCTGAATATATACAAGGACTTGAAAGCCTAGAGGAAGGGCCATAGAGCCACACGAGTGACAGCATGCCGGCCGACTTGGTGCCTGCAGGCCAGCCAGGATGGTCCTGGCCCTGGGTGCTCTTCTGGAAGATTTCCATTTCCCTGCCTGAGATACCCGTCCTGTCCCTGCCCCCACTGCTTTTTTCCTTCCTCACCTCTGCCCAGGGAGAAATTCCAGCAGAAGGTATGGGTGACACATCCTCTTCTTTAGCAGGTGGCAGCCTGGCAACTGCTGCAGAAAGTCCAGCAGAGCCCCACTCACACTGGGCCACCCACAAAGCCGTGGCCTCTCACTCCCTCCCACCAGCCCAGCCCCGAGACTGCTGACAGGGCAGAGAAAATGGCGTCAGGCACGGCTGCAGGGGCTCTTGCTGCCTGGAGTGGTATTTATATTGATCTCAACCCAGGCACACCTGGGGAGGGCTGGCCGGCACGGTAAGGCTGCCCAGGTCAGCCAATCATCACCCCTCAGGGGCTCACAGTTGCAGAAAATGGAACTTGCTGAACCGGCCAGGTCCAAGGAACAGGTGTGGGCTCCTGAGAGTCAGGATAGACAAGGGGCTGCAGCTTTGGCTTGTTTTCTAATCATTTTATCTGGCCCATGAGTGGGAGACAACTTCAAGAAAACCCTCTCCTAATGAGAGGAACCCAGGAGTCAGGGAGAGGAGGGGTGGGTGGTGGTTGGAGACAGAGGCCTGGTGCCCCGGGTGCAGTGGAAGTCTCTGGAAGACCAGGTGGAGGGAGGCCTCACGGAGTGATGCCCAGGGTCACAGACCTGTCGCAGCTGCTGTTTGTTAGTTCAAGTCCTGCTCTGAGGTGCTCTGTGTCAGCTCTGAGCGACAGGTGAGCTGGGGGTGCTCTGCAATGAGGGCTATGTGCACGGTTCCTGTGTGCCCAGCCCTGCCACGGTACCTGCAAGGGTAGCTCTGTATCCTGGGAGGGGCCTGACCACGAGAGCCCCGTGGGCTGGGGTGGGGGTGGGGTACCTGCCCAGGTGAGCTCCATATTCTGGGATTGGTCTGACCACGAGAGACCCATGGGCTGCTGGGGACCTGGTAAAGGATGTCAGGACAGTCAGTGAAGCCACCGAGGATATACCTCCAGTTGCTCCTAATTCCTACACCCTGCTGGTCATTCTACCAACCACCAGGACATGGTATTCTGTATTAGTCTTCAATGATGCCTTCTTTTGTATTCCATTAGTCCCAGAGTCACAAGAAATTTTGGCTTGTGAGTGGCAGGACTCAACATACAACTAAAACAATACTTCCGGGCCGTCTGGACCCAAGGGTGCAAAAATTCCCACACCGTCTTTGGGGAAAGCTTAGCTAAAGACCTAAAAGTTCTACCTCTGGAAAAGGAAACCCTCCTTCAATATGCAGACGACATTCTGATCGCCAGCCCTACTAAGGAGGCCTCTGAACTACCAAGACAATAAAGGATAGAAGTTGTCCAAGAAAAAGCTCAAATATCACAGACTGCGGTGACCTGCCTGGGCTTCATTCTCACACAAGGTCAGAGAAGCCCATCCCAGGAAAGGGAAGAAACCATTTTCAGCCTTACCCCTTTCTAAAACTAGAAGACAGCTTAGGGGTTCCTGGGGAGGCCAGGGTTTGCTGCTTCTGGATCCCTAACTACAGTCTACTAGCTGGGCCTCTATATGAAACACTGAAAGGAAAAGATGATGATCCTTTTGAATAGAATCCAGAAGTGGCCTTTCAAGAATGGAAAGAGCAGTCAATTCAGACCCTTGCCCTGGAACTCCCTAATTTAGCTAAACCCTTTGACCTTTACATTCCTGGTGAAAGGTGAATCGCCATTGGAGAATTAGTGCAAAAACTGGGACCACTTGAAATGGAACAATGCAAGAATGCCATCCAGGTAGGATAAACTACGGTCACTAAGGGGCTTGGCCCACTGCCACATCTGGCCAAGATACTGGCGGTATCTAAAAACCTGGAAATCAGCAGCCCAAAAGGCCACCTCCCTCCTAAGGGAAAAGGACCCCACGTGGTGATCCTAACCACCAACCATGCCCTGAAGTTGCAGGGTTCGCTCCGTGGGCACACCGACCTCGAGTGAGGAGGCCCTCCAACTCCAACATCCAGAGAGATAACCGGGGGCAAGAGGGCACCATGACGACTCGTGTGAACATCACTTGACCTGGAGTTTCTCTCATAAAACAACAAGAGTGTGTCCCAAAAGAGTAGACTACTGCTTGCAGGACTTACTGCACCCAGAGGGGAGCTAATAATCTTGGCGGGGGAACAGTATACCACACTGTCACCATAGAAAAGCCTACAGACACCGTGATGATGGTGGCCAATAAGACCGGCTGAACTCCTGTTTACTTCAAAAGGCTGTTGACTCAGTAGCCATCATGGTCCTTATCACCACTGACCCTGGACTGTCTGGGAGTTGAGCGGGCAGGGCTCTGACACCTGGTGCTGTTTGTACGTTAATTCAGGGGCCTAATTGAAGAAAGCGCAGACTACTGGTCAGAGCATCTAGGCTGGCAGAAACGGTCAGCCTAAGGTGGCCGAACAAATGTGGGGCGGGGTGAAACCGGCCCCCACAGCGTCTCTGCACATCTCTTTCCTGGACCCTTAAAGGTCATTAGAATCTATAACACTTCCAATGCTGGTGCTCAGGTGGACGAGCAGGGAGGCAGGGGTCCTGGGGACAATCAACGTCACCGGGAGGCTGCTGGGGAGAAGCTCTGACCCTCGCCCCAGGGTATGAGGGCTCCCAACTCAGCACTCAGCAGTTACAGAAGAAGGGTCTGCACCCTCAGCACTCCAAGAATGAGGAACGGGACAAAAGGCAGAGGAGGGGTTTGTCCCCAGCAAAGCCCATTAAAAATCCCTGGGAGATAAAAATAGAATCTGGGCAATAAAGTCAAGTCTAGCCTTTTTTATCCTTTGTGCTTTGTCTAATTTCACGTGCTCCTAGGGTCCCGCATGCAGAGGTTCCACACCCGGCACTTCAGACCAGATTTCCTAGTGCAGAATGGCTGGGTCGACACCTCAGCTCCTGGGGCCCAGTGCAGACTCCACGATATAGAGCCTGAGCTACAGCCAACCCGGCCCTCGAGAGCTCCGCCGCCTCCCTCCCTCCCACTGACTCTGACAGGATCTCTACACAGCAGCCCAGCCCACAGCCCACGGGGTAGTGCATGCTCTCACCTCTCCATTCTCTGATCAAAATATAAAGTTTCCTTTGCTTGTGAACCAAACTCAGTCTCGATCTGTTGGCCCCAATGACACTGGGCAGGGGGACACTTGTTGGGGTCCACTCTGGAGGATCAGTAACAGAAATTGAGACTATTGTAACCTCAATGAACAGATGTGTGAGCCAAACTGTAGTTAACATAGAACAGTGTATAAGGCTCGGGTAAAATAAGATGTTTCTAACACTTCCATTTGATATTTCCATCACTTTTTATAAGCAAGTTCAGTGAAAAGGTTTGTCTTATTTGTCAGGTCAATATTAGAGAAACGAAGTGATTTCTTTCCAAGGATGTACATCTAATAATCTTGGTTAAACCTTCAATCTTGTTTTAAATGCTTTTCCATTGAAAATGATACCTCTCTTTCAGCTCCCCCATTTCTGAGAAGTATAAAATCTTATAATTTATTATTACCAAAGGGGAAAGGTGGGAGGAGGGATAAATTAACAGTTTGGAATTAACACATACACACTGCTATGTATAAAATAGATCATCAACAAGGAACTACTGTATAGCACAGGGAACTACACTCAACATTTTGCAATAACCTATAAGGGGAAATAATCTGAAAAAGAATAGATATTTTTATTGACATCATCTATCAATGATAGTTAAAGTGTAGCCTAAGGGAAGCTGGTGGTGAGTGCTTCTGACCCTGAAGACTTCAATCATCTAAAGTTTGGACTCTGCCTACGTCCCAAGGCCCTTAATGAACATATGTGTAGCCGTAGCTTAAAAACTTCCCCAGTTTGGGTTTCGGGGAGACACTGATTTTGAAAAAGCCCTGGTGTTCTCCTTACATGAATGGGACTCTTCCTACTGCTAAAACATGTCTGTCACACCCAGAGGATGGTATACCGTCTGATCGGGAAGAGTTTGGAAAAGGCATCTCATCTCCTCATCTCCTGGTGCTCGGGTTCACCCCTCCAGCGTCTTTACTAACAGTCTCCCCACTTGGAGATGTCAGCACTGTCAACATCCTGTTGCGTACAGTTTGGAATTTGTCCAGAGGATGAAGCGGAAGGATGAGGAACAATGAGAGACAAGTCCTAGGTGTTCAGACAGGCACATGTCACTCTAATTTCCAATCAGGAAGACGAATTGACCAAAGGCTAGGGTTGCCCATGGAAACAGTATAGGGCTTGAGGAAATCCCGCTGCTTTGTGGCCAGTTCCCATAAACACAAGTTGAACAATGGAACTCAGGGGCAGTAAAATTCACAAAACTGCAGAGTTGAAAATATCCATCACTGAAAAATGTCTTGAGGAAAGTCAGAGAAAAGGACTTGTAAGCAAGGGAGAATGGCAGGAAAGGGATTTGAGGAGGTAGAAAGGACTCGCCATTAAGCACAAGAAAAGGAGCTGAACATTGCCAACATTGCAGTTGGCCAAAAAGGGTGTATGCGTTTTTTTCTGTATATATTCAAGAAAAGGGCATACACTTTTTTAGCCAACCAAACAGGTGGGCACTGGAAGTCAATACTACAAAAGATATCACTTCGCATCAGTCAGAAGAGCCATCCTCATAAAGCGTAAACAACAGAAATGCAGGACAGGGCAACGAGAAGAGGGAGCCCTGTGAGACTTATAGTGGAAATGTATATTGCCAACGGCCATTCTGGAAAAGTGTATTGTGTTTACTAAAGCATCTAAAAAATGAGCTACAGAGCATAGGGCACTTGCACTCATGGGCGTATATCTTGGGAAAAACAAAAATCGAGAGGACACAGGCATCCCAATGTTTACCCCCTCTCTGTTTAAAAGATCCTCGACTAGGATATAACTTAAATGTCTCTGGAGGGAAAAAATGGATAGAGATGTGGTACTTAGGTAGAGTGGAATATTATTCAGCTTGGAAATCAATGAAATATGGCCAGTTGTAACAACTCCGGAGGAGTTACGTATGATCATTCTAAGTGACAGAATTCAAAAAGAAAAAGACACATATCATAAGATATCACTTAAAGGTGGAATCCAAAATGGCTACACATGAAATAAATTACAAAACAAAAACATAGTCAAATATGTAGAAAACACGCATAAGGCTGCTAAACGGGAAAGGTGGGGAGGGGTGAGGCATCATCCAGGAGGTTGAAATTAGCAAAGATACCATTCCAAATACCAAACTGATAATCAACAAGGCCTACACGGTAGCTAAAAGAACTGCACTCAGCACACTCAAGTCACCGGAAAAGAATATATACGACTGGTAAGAATCTGAAAAAGAATTTATTGATGACTCTCTGTACGTGAATCAAGTGGATGTACAGCAGCAAGAAACAGAGCTTTGAAAATCAGCTGTAACCAATATAGTAATAAATTGAAAAAAATAAACGACAGAGAGACAGAGAAAACCTCTTACAACTTTTCCTCAGGGACGGTGATGCAACATGGATTGAACACATCTAGACCCACAGCAGGATGAGACATAAGGCTGGAAACTGTTTGCGCTAAGAGAAATGTGAGGTTGGGTGAGGAAATGCACACCCTTTAAAGTAATACTACCTGGTACCCATTCAATGGGTCCCAAATCTGCAGGTTCAAGGGATCTTCCTACAGCTAAAACATGCATGGAAAACCCAGAGGACTGTACACCATGTGATCGGGAGATGTGTCTAAAATGCACCTCATTTATCCTCTCCTGGTGCTCCTGTTCACCATTCCAGCCACGTTACTTAGAATCTCCCCATTTGGAGAATCAGCACATTTAAACTTCTGTTTCACACATTTTGCAAATTGTGAGGAGGATGAACGAGAAGAGGGGGAACCAATGAGAGAATGGTTGTAGGGGTTTGGACGGGCACATATCACTCTAATTTCCCATTAAGAATAAGAATTAAAGAAAGGCTCAGTCTGCCTCGCCGGAGCCAAAATAGGGCCTGAAGCAATCCTGCGGGTTTGAGGCCAGCTCACAAAAGAGCAACTTAAAAAATGGAGCTCAGGGTCACTGCAATTCACAAACCTGCAGAGTTATAAATGAAAACTAACGTCCAAAAATATGTTGAGGTAAGGCAAAGAAGAGGATCTGAATGCAAGACAGAATTGCAAGAAACAGATTTCAAGAGATAGATTGGACTCGTCTTTAACGCACATGAAAAGCGGCAGAATTTCGACAATGATGCAGTTGGCCCAAAAGGGCGTATGCGTTTTTTCCTGATTATATCCAGGAAAAAACGCATACGCACTTTATGGGCAACGAAGCAAGCAAGCAATGCAAATGTGCACAACAAAGAAGTCTCACTTCCCACCGGTCAAAAGGGCCATCCTAAAAAATTGTAAAAACCAGAAATGCAGGACAGGCCATGGAGAACAGGGAGCCTTTATACGCTGATGGGCAGTGTGTGAACTGCCGAGAGCCACTCTGGAGAAGTGTATGGTGGTTCCTAAATCATCTAAAAAACAGAGCTACAGAGCATAGGACACTTCCAATCATGGGAGTATATCTAGGGAAGTCTAAAAATCAACAAGACACAAGCACACCACAGTTTAGGGCTACTCTGTTTACAAGAACCTCAACTTCAGTACACCTTAAATATCCCAGGAAAGAGAACAATGGATAAAGAAGATGTGGTACTTATGTACAATGGAATATCTCTTCACCATGAAATCAATGTAATAAGGCTAGTAGAAGGATAAAGAGTGGATTTAGGTCCGATAATACTACTTGAAATAAGTCAAACAGAAAAAGAAACATATCATAAGATATCACTTTTAGAGGGAGGGTAAATATGGCTGCACAAGAAATGAATTACAGAACAGAACACTGTCTCACATTTAGAAAACACACTTATGTCAGCTTAAGGGGAAAGGAGAGGTGGGGTGATGCATAAAACCAGAGTTTGAAATTAGCACAGATACCGTTCAATAAACCAAATAGGTATTAGACAAGATCTACACCTTGCTCAATGAACTGGCCTCAACACACCCTATACACCGCAGAGAAATATATCTGAGTAATAAGAATCTTAAAACCCATGTATTGATATATCTCCATAAGGGAATCAAGTGTGTGCAGAGCGGCACAAACACAGCAGTGAAAATGAGCTAAACCCCATTATAGAAATAAATTTTAAAAACAAAACGCTGAAACAATGAAAGAGAGAAAAATTCTTACAAAATTCGCTCAGGGGATGTGATGCAACCTGGATTGACCACATATAAACCCACAGCTGGATAAGACATAAGGCTGGACACTTGGGGCTGAGAGGATTGGTGAGCTTTGGTGAGCAACTGCCGAAAGTTTAATGCAATACTTCATGCTACTCAGTCCAAGGGTCCCAACACTCCAGGTTGAAGGGAATATTCCTACAGCTAAACCATGCTTGGGAAACCCAGTGACTGGTATACCATATGATCGGGAAAGGTTTCTAAAACGCACCTCATTTTTCCTCTCCTGGGGCTCCGGATTGACATTCCAGCCGCTTTACTAACAACATCCCCACATGGAGTCAATGCCTTTAAGTTCTGGTATCGCACAGTCTGCAGTTAGTGCAGAGGATGAATGGGAATAGGGGGAACCAGTGAGAAACAAGCTGTAGCGGTTTCAATGGGCACATGTCACTCTAATGTCACATCAGTAAGAAGAATTAACCAAAGGCACAGCAAGGTGCCCCAGAAAAAAAATAGGGCTTCAAGGAATCCTGTGGTTATGGGGCAAGACCACAAAAATAAGAGCTGAAAAATGGAGCTAAGGGCCACTGCAATTCAAAAACCTGCAGAGTTATAAAGGCCAACTATTTTCAAAAAATATATTGAGGTAAGGCTATGAAGAGGCAATGAAAGCAAGGCAGAATTGCAGGAAACCGATTTCAAGAGGTAGACTGGAATTGCATTGAAAGCATAGGAAAAGAGGCAGAACGTCCACAATGATGCACTTGGCCAAAAAGGGCGTATGCGTTTTTTCCTGAATATATTCAGGAAAAAACGTATACGCACTTTTTGGCCAACCAAGCAAACTTGCAAAGGAAATCTGCACTACAATGAAGTCTCATTTCCCCCCGGTCAAAAGGGCCATCTGATAAAAGTGTAAAATCCAGAAAGGCAGGACAGGCCATGGAGAACTGGCAGCTTTGTTATGCTGTTGGGCGGGATGTAAATTGCCAACAGACACTCGGGAGAAGTGTATGGTGTTTCCTGAAACATCTAAAAAACAAAGCAACAGAGCCTAGGGCACTTCCACTTATGGTCCTATAGCTTAGGGAAATTAAAATCAAGAAGACACAGCCACCCCAAAGTTTGGGACGCCTCTGTTTACAAGAACCTCGTTTACAGTACAAGTTCAACATCGCAGAAATTGAAAAATGGATAAAGAAGTTGTGGTATTTACTTACAAAGCAGTATCACTCAGCAATGAAATCTATGTCATCAGGCCCTTAGCAGCACAATGAGTGGATTCAGGTATGATGATTCTAATTGAAATAAGTCACACAGAAAAAGAAACATCATAAGATATCAGTAATACAAGGAATGTAAACTTGGCTACAGAGGAACGGAATTACAGAACAGAACAGGGTCTCAAAT
The DNA here is from genome assembly GCF_964374135.1 of Grampus griseus. Lineage (NCBI taxonomy): Eukaryota > Metazoa > Chordata > Mammalia > Artiodactyla > Delphinidae > Grampus > Grampus griseus. The sequence goes on along the minus strand of NW_028133341.1, from coordinate 635,911 downwards.
TTAGAAAACCAACTTATGCTTGCTTAAGGGGAAAGGTGAGTTGGGGTGCTGCATAAAACCAGAGATTGAAATGAGCACAGATAAAGTTCCTTAAGCCAAATATGGAATAGACAAGAGCTACTCCTTGCTCAACGAAATGGACTCAATACCCCATATTAAACGCGTAAGAATATACCTGACTAGTAAGAATCTTAAAACGTATGGATGGCTATGTCTGAAAGAAAATCAAGCGTGTGTACAGGGGCATAAACGCAGCAGTGATAGGATTGGAGAGGTTCGGTGAGCAAATGAAGACCCTTTGAAGTCATATTACATGGTTCCCATTACACGGGTCTCAACTCTCCAGGTTTAAGGTATTCTTCCTTCAGCTAAAACATGCATGTGGAACCCAGAGTATGATCAACCGTGTGAACGGGAGACGTGTTCAAATATGTCTCAGTTTTCGTACCCTGGTACTCGGGTGCAACATTCCAGACGCTTTACTAACACTCTCCCCACTTGGAGAGTCAGTGCCTTTAACCTCCTGTTTCGCCCAGTTTGCTATTTCTGCGGAAGATGTACAGGAATAGGGAGAACAAATGAGAGACTAGCTGGAGGTGTCTGGACGGGCAAATTTAACTCTCATTTCCCACCAGGAAGAGGAATTAACCAAAGGCTCAGCGTGCTGTGCCGGAACCAGATTAAGGCCTGAAGCCATCCTGTGGTGTTGCGGCCAGCTCACAAGAAAGCGAGTTGAAGAAAGGAGCTCAGGGGCACTGTAATTCACAAACCTGCAGAGTTATAAATGACAGCTATCGTCCAAAAATATACTGAAGTAAGGCTGCCTAGAGGAGTTGAAAGCGGGGCAAAATTGCAGGAAAACGATTTCAGGAGGTAGACTGGAATTGCATTTCAAGCATAGGAAAAGAGGCAGAACGTCCACAATGATGCACTTGGCCAAAAAGGGCGTATGCGTTTATTCCTGAATATATTCAGGAAAAAACGCATACGCCCTTTTTGGCCAACCAAGCAAGCTTGCAAAGGAAATCTGCACTACAATGAAGTCTCACTTCCCCCCGGTCAAAAGGGCCATCTGAAAAAAGTGTAAAATCCAGCAAGGCAGGACAGGCCATGGAGAACTGGGAGCCTTGTTATGCTGATGGGCGGGATGTACATTGCCAACAGACACTCGGGAGGAGTGTATGGTGTTTCCTGAAACATCTAAAAAACAAAGCAAGAGAGCCTAGGGCACTTCCACTTATGGTCCTATAGCTTAGGGAAATTAAAATCAAAAATACAGAGCCACCCCAAAGTTTGGGACGGCTCTGTTGACAACAACCTCGTTTACGGTACAAATTCAATATCACAGAAAGTGAGAAATGGATAAAGAAGTTGTGGTACTCACGTACAATGCAGAATCACTCAGCAATGAAATCTATGTCATCAGGCCCATAGCAGCATAATGAGTGGATTCAGGTACGATGATTCGAACTGAAACAAGTCACACAGAAAAAGAAACATCATAAGATATCACTAATACACGGAATGTAAACTTGGCTACAGAAGAACTGAATTCCAATACAGAACAGGGTCTCAAATTTAGAAAACCAACTTACGTTTGCTTAAGGGGAAAGGTGAGTTGGGGTGCTGCATAAAACCAGAGATTGAAATGAGCACAGATAAAGTTCCTTAAGCCAAATATGGAATAGACAAGAGCTACTCCTTGCTCAACGAAATGGACTCAACACCCCATATTAAACGCCTAAGAATGTACCTGACTAGTAAGTATCTTAAAACCTATGGATTGCTATGTGTCCAAAAGAGAAACAAGCGTGTGTACAGGGGCATAAACGCAACAGTGATAGGATTGGAGAGGTTCGGTGAGCAAATGAAGACCCTTTGAAGTCATATTGCATGGTACCCATTCCACGGGTTTCAACTACCCAGGTTTAAGGTATTCTTCCTTCAGCTAAAACATGCATGTGGAACCTAGAGTATGATCAACCGTGTGATCGGGAGACATGTTCAAATATGTCTCAGTTTTGGTCCCCTAGTACTCGGGTGCAACATTACAGATGCTTTACTAACACTCTCCCGACTTGGAGAGTCAGTCCCTTTAACCTCCTGTTTGGCCCAGTTTGCAATTTCTGTGGAAGATGAATAGAAATAGGGAGAACCAATGAGAGACTAGCTGGAGGTGTCTGGACGGTCAAATTTAACTCTCATTTCCCACCAGGAAGAGGAAATAACCAACGACTCAGCGTGCCGTGCAGCAACCAGATTAGGGCCTGAAGCCATCCTGCGGTGTTGCGGCCAGCTCAAAAGAAAGCGAGTTGAAGAAAGGAGCTCAGGGACACTGTAATTCACAAACCTGCAGAGTTATAAATGACAGCTATCGTCCAAAAATATACTGAAGTAAGGCTGCCAAGAGGACTTGAAAGCGGGGCAGAATTGCAGGAAACCAATTTCAGGAGGTAGACTTGAATTGCATTGAAAGCATAGGAAAAGAGGCAGAACGTCCACAATGATGCACTTGGCCAAAAAGGGCGTATGCGTTTTTTCCTGAATATATTCAGGAAAAAACGCATACGCCCTTTTTGGCCAACCAAGCAAGCTTGCAAAGGAAATCTGCACTACAATGAAGTCTCACTTCCCCCCGGTCAAAAGGGCCATCTGAAAAAAGTGTAAAATCCAGAAAGGCAGGACAGGCCATGGAGAACTGGGAGCCTTGTTATGCTGATGGGCGGGATGTAAATTGCCAACAGACACTCGGGAGAAGTGTATGGTGTTTCCTGAAACATCCAGAAAACAAAGCAACAGAGCCTAGGGCACTTCCACTTATGGTCCTATAGCTTAGGGAAATTAAAATCAAAAAGACACAGCCACCCCAAAGTTTGGGACGCCTCTGTTTACAAGAACCTCGTTTACCGTACAAGTTCAATATCACAGAAAGTGAAAAATGGATAAAGAACTTGTGGTACTTACGTACAATGCAGTATCACTCAGCAATGAAATCTATGTCATCAGGCCCGTAGCAGCATAATGAGTGGATTCAGGTACGATGATTCTAACTGAAATAAGTCACACAGAAAAAGAAACATCATAAGATATCACTAATACACGGAATGTAAACTGGGCTACACAAGAACTGAATTACAGAACAGAACAGGGTCTCAAATTTAGAAAACCAACTTATGCTTGCTTAAGGGGAAAGGTGAGTTGGGGTGCTGCATAAAACCAGAGATTGAAATGAGCACAGATAAAGTTCCTTAAGCCAAATATGGAATAGACAAGAGCTACTCCTTGCTCAACGAAATGGACTGAACACCCCATATTAAACGCCTAAGAATGTACCTGACTAGTAAGTATCTTAAAACCTATGGATTGCTATGTCTCCGAAAGAGAATCAAGCATGTGTACAGGGGCATAAACGCAGCAGTGATAGGATTGGAGACGTTCGGTGAGCAAATGAAGACCCTTTGAAGTCATATTGCATGGTACCCATTCCACGGGTTTCAACTACCCAGGTTTAAGGTATTCTTCCTTCAGCTAAAACATGCATGTGGAACCTAGAGTATGATCAACCATGTGATCGGGAGACGTGTTCAAATATGTCTCAGTTTTCGTACCCTGGTACTCGGGTGCAACATTCCAGACGCTTTACTAACACTCTCCCGACTTGGAGAGTCAGTCCCTTTAACCTCCTGTTTGGCCCAGTTTGCAATTTCTGCGGAAGATGAACAGGAATAGCGAGAACCAACGAGAGACTAGCTGGAGGTGTCTGGACGGTCAAATTTAACTCTCATTTCCCACCAGGAAGAGGAATTAACCAAAGGCTCAGCATGCCGTGCCGGAACCAGATTAGGGCCTGAAGCCATCCTGCGGTGTTGCGGCCAGCTCAAAAGAAAGCGAGTTGAAGAAAGGAGCTCAGGGGCACTGTAATTCACAAACCTGCAGAGATATAAATGACAGCTATTGTCCAAAAATATACTGAAGTAAGGCTGCCAAGAGGACTTGAAAGCGGGGCAGAATTACAGGAAACCGATTTCAGGAGGTAGACTGGAATTGCATTGAAAGGATAGGAAAAGAGGCAGAACGTCCACAATGATGCACTTGGCCAAAAAGGGCGTATGCGTTTTTTCCTGAATATATTCAGGAAAAAACGCATACGCCCTTTTTGGCCAAGGAAGCAAACTTGCAAAGGAAATCTGCACTACAATGAAGTCTCACTTCCCCCTGGTCAAAAGGACCATCTGAAAAAAGTGTAAAATCCAGAAAGGCAGGACAGGCCATGGAGAACTGGGAGCCTTGTTATGCTGATGGGCGGGATGTAAATTGCCAACAGACACTCGGGAGAAGTGTATGGTGTTTCCTGAAACATCCAGAAAACAAAGCAACAGAGCCTAGGGCACTTCCACTTATGGTCCTATAGCTTAGGGAAATTAAAATCAAAAAGACACAGCCACCCCAAAGTTTGGGACGCCTCTGTTTACAAGAACCTCGTTTACCGTACAAGTTCAATATCACAGAAAGTGAAAAATGGATAAAGAACTTGTGGTACTTACGTACAATGCAGTATCACTCAGCAATGAAATCTATGTCATCAGGCCCGTAGCAGCATAATGAGTGGATTCAGGTACGATGATTCTAACTGAAATAAGTCACACAGAAAAAGAAACATCATAAGATATCACTAATACACGGAATGTAAACTGGACTACACAGGAACTGAATTACAGAACAGAACAGGGTCTCAAATTTAGAAAACCAACTTATGCTTGCTTAAGGGTAAAGGTGAGTTGGGGTGCTGCATAAAACCAGAGATTGAAATGAGCACAGATAAAGTTCCTTAAGCCAAATATGGAATAGACAAGAGCTACTCCTTGCTCAACGAAATGGACTGAACACCCCATATTAAACGCCTAAGAATGTACCTGACTAGTAAGTATCTTAAAACCTATGGATTGCTATGTCTCCAAAAGAGAATCAAGCGTTTGTACAGGGGCATAAATGCAGCAGTGATAGGACTGGAGAGGTTCGGTGAGCAAATGAAGACCCTTTGAAGTCATATTGCATGGTACCCATTCCACGGGTTTCAACTACCCAGGTTTAAGGTATTCTTCCTTCAGCTAAAACATGCATGTGGAACCCAGAGTATGATCAACCATGTGAACGGGAGACGTGTTCAAATATGTCTTAGTTTTCCTCCCCTGGTACTCGGGTGCAACATTCCAGACGCTTTACTAACACTCTCCCCACTTGGAGAGTCAGCGCCTTTAACCTCCTGTTTGGCCCAGTTTGCAATTTCTGCGGAAGATGAACAGGAATAGGGAGAACCAATGAGAGACTAGCTGGAGGTATCTGGTCGGGCAAATTTAACTCTCATTTCCCACCAGGAGGAGGAACTAACCAAAGGCTCAGCGTGCCGTGCCGGAACCAGATTAGGGCCTGAAGCCATCCTGCGGTGTTGTGGCCAGCTCAAAAGAAAGCGAGGTGAAGAAAGGAGCTCAGGGGCACTGTAATTCACAAACCTGCAGAGATATAAATGACAGCTATCGTCCAAAAATATACTGAAGTAAGGCTGCCAAGAGGACTTGAAAGCGGGGCAGAATTGCAGGAAACCGATTTCAGGAGGTAGACTGGAATTGCATTGAAAGCATAGGAAAAGAGGCAGAACGTCCACAATGATGCACTTGGCCAAAAAGGGCGTATGCGTTTTTTCCTGAATATATTCAGGAAAAAACGCATACGCCCTTTTTGGCCAACCAAGGAAGCTTGCAAAGGAAATCTGCACTACAATGAAGTCTCACTTCCCCCCGGTCAAAAGGGCCATCTGAAAAAAGTGTAAAATCCAGAAAGGCAGGACAGGCCATGGAGAACTGGGAGCCTTGTTATGCTGATGGGCGGGATGTAAATTGCCAACAGACACCCTGGAGAAGTGTATGGTGTTTCCTGAAACATCTAAAAAACAAAGCAACAGAGCCTAGGGCACTTCCACTTATGGTCCTATAGCTTAGGGAAATTAAAATCAAAAAGACACAGCCACCCCAAAGTTTGGGACGCCTCTGTTTACAAGAACCTCGTTTACCGTACAAGTTCAATATCACAGAAAGTGAAAAATGGATAAAGAACTTGTGGTACTTACGTACAATGCAGTATCACTCAGCAATGAAATCTATGTCATCAGGCCCGTAGCAGCATAATGAGTGGATTCAGGTACGATGATTCTAACTAAAATAAGTCACACAGAAAAAGAAACATCATAAGATATCACTAATACACGGAATGTAAACTGGGCTACACAAGAACTGAATTACAGAACAGAACAGGGTCTCAAATTTAGAAAACCAACTTATGCTTGCTTAAGGGGAAAGGTGAGTTGGGGTGCTGCATAAAACCAGAGATTGAAATGAGCACAGATAAAGTTCCTTAAGCCAAATATGGAATAGACAAGAGCTACTCCTTGCTCAACGAAATGGACTGAACACCCCATATTAAACGCCTAAGAATGTACCTGACTAGTAAGTATCTTAAAACCTATGGATTGCTATGTCTCCGAAAGAGAATCAAGCATGTGTACAGGGGCATAAACGCAGCAGTGATAGGATTGGAGAGGTTCGGTGAGCAAATGAAGACCCTTTGAAGTCATATTGCATGGTACCCATTCCACGGGTTTCAACTACCCAGGTTTAAGGTATTCTTCCTTCAGCTAAAACATGCATGTGGAACCTAGAGTATGATCAACCATGTGATCGGGAGACGTGTTCAAATATGTCTCAGTTTTCGTACCCTGGTACTCGGGTGCAACATTCCAGACGCTTTACTAACACTCTCCCGACTTGGAGAGTCAGTCCCTTTAACCTCCTGTTTGGCCCAGTTTGCAATTTCTGCGGAAGATGAACAGGAATAGCGAGAACCAATGAGAGACTAGCTGGAGGTGTCTGGACGGGCAAATTTAACTCTCATTTCCCACCAGGAAGAGGAATTAACCAAAGGCTCAGCGTGCCGTGCCGGAACCAGATTAGGGCCTGAAGCCATCCTGCGTTGTTGCGGCCAGCTCAAAAGAAAGCGAGTTGAAGAAAGGAGCTCAGGGGCACTGTAATTCACAAACCTGCAGAGATATAAATGACAGCTATTGTCCAAAAATATACTGAAGTAAGGCTGCCAAGAGGACTTGAAAGCGGAGCAGAATTGCAGGAAACCGATTTCAGGAGGTAGACTGGAATTGCATTGAAAGCATAGGAAAAGAGGCAGAACGTCCACAATGATGCACTTGGCCAAAAAGGGCGTATGCGTTTTTTCCTGAATATATTCAGGAAAAAACGCATACGCTCTTTTTGGCCAAGGAAGCAAAATTGCAAAGGAAATCTGCACTACAATGAAGTCTCACTTCCCCCTGGTCAAAAGGGCCATCTGAAAAAAGTGTAAAATCCAGAAAGGCAGGACAGGCCATGGAGAACTGGGAGCCTTGTTATGCTGATGGGCGGGATGTAAATTGCCAACAGACACTCGGGAGAAGTGTATGGTGTTTCCTGAAACATCCAGAAAACAAAGCAACAGAGCCTAGGGCACTTCCACTTATGGTCCTATAGCTTAGGGAAATTAAAATCAAAAAGACACAGCCACCCCAAAGTTTGGGACGCCTCTGTTTACAAGAACCTCGTTTACCGTACAAGTTCAATATCACAGAAAGTGAAAAATGGATAAAGAACTTGTGGTACTTACGTACAATGCAGTATCACTCAGCAATGAAATCTATGTCATCAGGCCCGTAGCAGCATAATGAGTGGATTCAGGTACGATGATTCTAACTGAAATAAGTCACACAGAAAAAGAAACATCATAAGATATCACTAATACACGGAATGTAAACTGGACTACACAGGAACTGAATTACAGAACAGAACAGGGTCTCAAATTTAGAAAACCAACTTATGCTTGCTTAAGGGGAAAGGTGAGTTGGGGTGCTGCATAAAACCAGAGATTGAAATGAGCACAGATAAAGTTCCTTAAGCCAAATATGGAATAGACAAGAGCTACTCCTTGCTCAACGAAATGGACTGAACACCCCATATTAAACGCCTAAGAATGTACCTGACTAGTAAGTATCTTAAAACCTATGGATTGCTATGTCTCCAAAAGAGAATCAAGCGTGTGTACAGGGGCATAAATGCAGCAGTGATAGGACTGGAGAGGTTCGGTGAGCAAATGAAGACCCTTTGAAGTCATATTGCATGGTACCCATTCCACGGGTTTCAACTACCCAGGTTTAAGGTATTCTTCCTTCAGCTAAAACATGCATGTGGAACCCAGAGTATGATCAACCATGTGAACGGGAGACGTGTTCAAATATGTCTTAGTTTTCCTCCCCTGGTACTCGGGTGCAACATTCCAGACGCTTTACTAACACTCTCCCCACTTGGAGAGTCAGTGCCTTTAACCTCCTGTTTGGCCCAGTTTGCAATTTCTGCGGAAGATGAACAGGAATAGGGAGAACCAATGAGAGACTAGCTGGAGGTATCTGGACGGGCAAATTTAACTCTCATTTCCCACCAGGAGGAGGAACTAACCAAAGGCTCAGCGTGCCGTGCCGGAACCAGATTAGGGCCTGAAGCCATCCTGCGGTGTTGTGGCCAGCTCAAAAGAACGTGAGTTGAAGAAAGGAGCTCAGGGGCACTGTAATTCACAAACCTGCAGAGTTATAAATGACAGCTATCGTCCAAAAATATACTGAAGTAAGGCTGCCAAGAGGACTTGAAAGCGGGGCAGAATTGCAGGAAACCGATTTCAGGAGGTAGACTGGAATTGCATTGAAAGCATAGGAAAAGAGGCAGAACGTCCACAATGATGCACTTGGCCAAAAAGGGCGTATGCGTTTTTTCCTGAATATATTCAGGAAAAAATGCATACGCCCTTTTTGGCCAACCAAGCAAGCTTGCAAAGGAAATCTGCACTACAATGAAGTCTCACTTCCCCCCGGTCAAAAGGGCCATCTGAAAAAAGTGTAAAATCCAGAAAGGCAGGACAGGCCATGGAGAACTGGGAGCCTTGTTATGCTGATGGGCGGGATGTAAATTGCCAACAGACACCCTGGAGAAGTGTATGGTGTTTCCTGAAACATCTAAAAAACAAAGCAACAGAGCCTAGGGCACTTCCACTTATGGTCCTATAGCTTAGGGAAATTAAAATCAAAAAGACACAGCCACCCCAAAGTTTGGGACGCCTCTGTTTACAAGAACCTCGTTTACCGTACAAGTTCAATATCACAGAAAGTGAAAAATGGATAAAGAACTTGTGGTACTTACGTACAATGCAGTATCACTCAGCAATGAAATCTATGTCATCAGGCCCGTAGCAGCATAATGAGTGGATTCAGGTACGATGATTCTAACTGAAATAAGTCACACAGAAAAAGAAACATCATAAGATATCACTAATACACGGAATGTAAACTGGGCTACACAAGAACTGAATTCCAAAACAGAACAGGGTCTCAAATTTAGAAAACCAACTTATGCTTGCTTAAGGGTAAAGGTGAGTTGGGGTGCTGCATAAAACCAGAGATTGAAATGAGCACAGATAAAGTTCCTTAAGCCAAATATGGAATAGACAAGAGATACTCCTTGCTCAACGAAATGGACTGAACACCCCATATTAAACGCCTAAGAATGTACCTGACTAGTAAGTATCTTAAAACCTATGGATTGCTATGTCTCCGAAAGAGAATCAAGCATGTGTACAGGGGCATAAACGCAGCAGTGATAGGATTGGAGAGGTTCGGTGAGCAAATGAAGACCCTTTGAAGTCATATTGCATGGTACCCATTCCACGGGTTTCAACTACCCAGGTTTAAGGTATTCTTCCTTCAGCTAAAACATGCATGTGGAACCCAGAGTATGATCAACCATGTGAACGGGAGACGTGTTCAAATATGTCTTAGTTTTCCTCCCCTGGTACTCGGGTGCAACATTCCAGACGCTTTACTAACACTCTCCCGACTTGGAGAGTCAGTCCCTTTAACCTCCTGTTTGGCCCAGTTTGCAATTTCTGCGGAAGATGAACAGGAATAGGGAGAACCAATGAGAGACTAGCTGGAGGTGTCTGGACGGGCAAATTTAACTCTCATTTCCCACCAGGAAGAGGAACTAACCAAAGGCTCAGCGTGCCGTGCCCGAACCAGATTAGGGCCTGAAGCCATCCTGCGGTGTTGCGGCCAGCTCAAAAGAAAGCGAGTTGAAGAAAGGAGCTCAGGGGCACTGTAATTCACAAACCTGCAGAGATCTAAATGACAGCTATCGTCCGAAAATATACTGAAATAAGGCTGCCAAGAGGACTTGAAAGCGGGGCAGAATTGCAGGAAACCGATTTCAGGAGGTAGACTGGAATTGCATTGAAAGCATAGGAAAAGAGGCAGAACGTCCACAATGATGCACTTGGCCAAAAAGGGCGTATGCGTTTTTTCCTGAATATATTCAGGAAAAAACGCATACGCCCTTTTTGGCCAACCAAGCAAACTTGCAAAGGAAATCTGCACTACAATGAAGTCTCACTTCCCCCTGGTCAAAAGGGCCATCTGAAAAAAGTGTAAAATCCAGAAAGGCAGGACAGGCCATGGAGAACTGGGAGCCTTGTTATGCTGATGGGTGGGATGTAAATTGCCAACAGACACTCGGGAGAAGTGTATGGTGTTTCCTGAAACATCCAGAAAACAAAGCAACAGAGCCTAGGGCACTTCCACTTATGGTCCTATAGCTTAGGGAAATTAAAATCAAAAAGACACAGCCACCCCGAAGTTTGGAACGGCTCTGTTTACAAGAACCTCGTTTACAGTACAAGTTCAACATCACAGAAAGTGAAAAATGGATAAAGAAGTTGTGGTATTTACTTACAAAGCAATATCACTCAGCAATGAAATCTATGTCATCAGGCCCTTAGCAGCACAATGAGTGGATTCAGGTATGATGATTCTAACTGAAATAAGTCACACAGAAAAAGAAACATCATAAGATATCAGTAATACACGGAATGTAAACTTGGCTACACAGGAACTGAATTACAGAACAGAACAGGGTCTCAAATTTAGAAAACCAACTTATGCTTGCTTAAGGGGAAAGGTGAGTTGGGGTGCTGCATAAAACCAGAGAATGAAATGAGCACAGATAAAGTTCCTTAAGCCAAATATGGAATAGACAAGAGCTACTCCTTGCTCAACGAAATGGACTCAACACCGCATATTAAACGCCTAAGAATGTACCTGACTAGTAAGTATCTTAAAACCTATGGATTGCTATGTCTCCAAAAGAGAATCAAGCGTGTGTACAGGGGCATAAATGCAGCAGTGATAGGATTGGAGAGGTTCGGTGAGCAAATGAAGACCCTTTGAAGTCATATTGCATTGTACCCATTCCACGGGTTTCAACTACCAAGGTTTAAGGTATTCTTCCTTCAGCTAAAACATGCATGTGGAACCTAGAGTATGATCAACCATGTGAACGGGAGACGTGTTCAAATATGTCTTAGTTTTCCTCCCCTGGTACTCGGGTGCAACATTCCAGACGCTTTACTAACACTCTCCCCACTTGGAGAGTCAGCGCCTTTAACCTCCTGTTTGGCCCAGTTTGCAATTTCTGCGGAAGATGAACAGGAATAGGGAGAACCAATGAGAGACTAGCTGGAGGTATCTGGACGGGCAAATTTAACTCTCATTTCCCACCAGGAGGAGGAACTAACCAAAGGCTCAGCGTGCCGTGCTGGAACCAGATTAGGGCCTGAAGCCATCCTGCGGTGTTGTGGCCAGCTCAAAAGAAAGCGAGTTGAAGAAAGGAGCTCAGGGGCACTGTAATTCACAAACCTGCAGAGATATAAATGACAGCTATCGTCCAAAAATATACTGAAGTAAGGCTGCCAAGAGGACTTGAAAGCGGGGCAGAATTGCAGGAAACCAATTTCAGGAGGTAGACTTGAATTGCATTGAAAGCATAGGAAAAGAGGCAGAACGTCCACAATGATGCACTTGGCCAAAAAGGGCGTATGCGTTTTTTCCTGAATATATTCAGGAAAAAACGCATACGCCCTTTTTGGCCAACCAAGCAAGCTTGCAAAGGAAATCTGCACTACAATGAAGTCTCACTTCCCCCTGGTCAAAAGGGCCATCTGAAAAAAGTGTAAAATCCAGAAAGGCAGGACAGGCCATGGAGAACTGGGAGCCTTGTTATGCTGATGGGCGGGATGTAAATTGCCAACAGACACTCGGGAGAAGTGTATGGTGTTTCCTGAAACGTCCAGAAAACAAAGCAACAGAGCCTAGGGCACTTCCACTTATGGTCCTATAGCTTAGGGAAATTAAATTCAAAAAGACACAGCCACCCCAAAGTTTGGGACGCCTCTGTTTACAAGAACCTCGTTTACCGTACAAGTTCAATATCACAGAAAGTGAAAAATGGATAAAGAACTTGTGGTACTTACGTACAATGCAGTATCACTCAGCAATGAAATCTATGTCATCAGGCCCGTAGCAGCATAATGAGTGGATTCAGGTACGATGATTCTAACTGAAATAAGTCACACAGAAAAAGAAACATCATAAGATATCACTAATACACGGAATGTAAACTGGGCTACACAAGAACTGAATTACAGAACAGAACAGGGTCTCAAATTTAGAAAACCAACTTATGCTTGCTTAAGGGGAAAGGTGAGTTGGGGTGCTGCATAAAACCAGAGATTGAAATGAGCACAGATAAAGTTCCTTAAGCCAAATATGGAATAGACAAGAGCTACTCCTTGCTCAACGAAATGGACTGAACACCCCATATTAAACGCCTAAGAATGTACCTGACTAGTAAGTATCTTAAAACCTATGGATTGCTATGTCTCCAAAAGAGAATCAAGCGTGTGTACAGGGGCGTAAACGCAGCAGTGATAGGATTGGAGAGGTTCGGTGAGCAAATGAAGACCCTTTGAAGTCATATTGCATGGTACCCATTCCACAGGATTCAACTACCCACGTTTAAGGTATTCTTCCTTCAGCTAAAACATGCATGTGGAACCCAGAGTATGATCAACCGTGTGAACGGGTGACGTGTTCAAATATGTCTCAGTTTTCCTCCCCTGGTACTCGGGTGCAACATTCCAAACGCTTTACTAACACTCTCCCCACTTGGAGAGTCAGCGCCTTTAACCTCCTGTTTGGCCCAGTTTGCAATTTCTGCGGAAGATGAACAGGAATAGCGAGAACCAATGAGAGACTAGCTGGAGGTGTCTGGACGGGCAAATTTAACTCTCATTTCCCACCAGGAAGAGGAACTAACCAAAGGCTCAGCGTGCCGTGCCGGAACCAGATTAGGGCCTGAAGCCATCCTGCGGTGTTGCGGCCAGGTCACAAGAAAGCGAGTTGAAGAAAGGAGCTCAGGGGCACTGTAATTCACAAACCTGCAGAGTTATAAATGACAGCTATCGTCCAAAAATATACTGAAGTAAGGCTGCCAAGAGGACTTGAAAGCGGGGCAGAATTGCAGGAAACCGATTTCAGGAGGTAGACTGGAATTGCATTGAAAGCATAGGAAAAGAGGCAGAACGTCCACAATGATGCACTTGGCCAATAAGGGCGTATGCGTTTTTTCCTGAATATATTCAGGAAAAAACGCATACGCACTTTTTGGCCAACCAAGCAAGCTTGCAAAGGAAATCTGCACTACAATGAAGTCTCACTTCCCCCCGGTCAAAAGGGCCATCTGAAAAAGGTGTAAAATCCAGAAAGGCAGGACAGGCCATGGAGAACTGGGAGCCTTGTTATGCTGATGGGCGGGATGTAAACTGCCAACAGACACTCGGGAGAAGTGTATGGTGTTTCCTGAAACATCTAAAAAACAAAGCAACAGAGCCTAGGGCACTTCCACTTATGGTCCTATAGCTTAGGGAAATTAAAATCAAAAAGACACAGCCACCCCAAAGTTTGGGACGCCTCTGTTTACAAGAACCTCATTTACCGTACAAGTTCAATATCACAGAAAGTGAAAAATGGATAAAGAACTTGTGGTACTTACGTACAATGCAGTATCACTCAGCAATGAGATCTATGTCATCAGGCCCGTAGCAGCATAATGAGTGGATTCAGCTACGATGATTCTAACTGAAATAAGTCACACAGAAAAAGAAACATCATAAGATATCACTAATACACGGAATGTAAACTTGGCTACACAGGAACTGAATTCCAAAACAGAACAGGGTCACAAATTTAGAAAACCAACTTATGCTTGCTTAAGGGGAAAGGTGAGTTGGGGTGCTGCATAAAAGCAGAGATTGAAATGAGCACACATAAAGTTCCTTAAGCCAAATATGGAATAGACAAGAGCTACTCCTTGCTCAAAGAAATGGACTCAACACCCCATATTAAACGCCTAAGAATGTACCTGACTAGTAAGTATCTGAAAACCTATGGATTCCTATGTCTCCAAAAGAGAATCAAGCGTGTGTACAGGGGCATAAATGCAGCAGTGGTAGGCTTGGAGAGGTTCGGTGAGCAAATGAAGACCCTTTGAAGTCATATTGCATGGTACCCATTACACGGGTCTCAACTCTCCAGGTTTAAGGTATTCTTCCTTCAGCTAAAACATGCATGTGGAACCCAGAGTATGATCAACCGTGTGAACGGGAGACGTGTTCAAATATGTCTCAGTTTTCCTCCCCTGGTACTCGGGTGCAACATTCCAGACGCTTTACTAACACTCTCCCCACTTGGAGAGTCAGCGCCTTTAACCTCCTGTTTGGCCCAGTTTGCAATTTCTGTGGAAGATGAACAGGAATAGGGAAAACCAATGAGAGACTAGCTGGGGGTGTCTGGACGGGCAAATTTAACTCTCATTTCCCACCAGGAAGAGGAACTAACCAAAGACTCAGCGTGCCGTGCCGGAACCAGATTAGGGCCTGAAGCCATCCTGCGGTGTTGTGACCAGCTCAAAAGAAAGCGAGTTGAAGAAAGGAGCTCAGGGGCACTGTAGTTCACAAACCTGCAGAGTTATAAATGACAGCTATCGTCCAAAAATATACTGAAGTAAGGCTGCCAAGAGGACTTGAAAGCGGGGCAGAATTGCAGGAAACCGATTTCAGGAGGTAGACTGGAATTGCATTGAAAGCATAGGAAAAGAGGCAGAACGTCCACAATGATGCACTTGGCCAAAAAGGGCGTATGCGATTTTTCCTGAATATATTCAGGAAAAAACGCATACGCCCTTTTTGGCCAACCAAGCAAGCTTGCAAAGGAAATCTGCACTACAATGAAGTCTCACTTCCCCCCGGTCAAAAGGGCCATCTGAAAAAAGTGTAAAATCCAGAAAGGCAGGACAGGCCATGGAGAACTGGGAGCCTTGTTATGCTGATGGGCGGGATGTAAATTGCCACAGACACTCGGGAGAAGTGTATGGTGTTTCCTGAAACATCTAAAAAACAAAGCAACAGAGCCTAGGGAACTTCCACTTATGGTCCTATAGCTTAGGGAAATTAAAATCAAAAAGACACAGCCACCCCAAAGTTTGGGACGCCTCTGTTTACAAGAACCTCGTTTACCATACAAGTTAAGTATCACAGAAAGCGGAAAATGGATAAAGAACTTGTGGTACTTACGTACAATGCAGTATCACTCAGCAAGGAAATCTATGTCATCAGGCCCGTAGCAGCATAATGAGCGGATTCAGGTACGATGATTCTAACTGAAATAAGTCTCACAGAAAAAGAAACATCATAAGATATCACTAATACACGGAATGTAAACTTGGCTACACAGGAACTGAATTCCAAAACAGAACAGGGTCTCAAATTTAGAAAACCAACTTATGCTTGTTTAAGGGGAAAGGTGAGTTGGGGTGCTGCATAAAACCAGAGATTGAAATGAGCACAGATAAAGTTCCTTAAGCCAAATATGGAATAGACAAGAGCTACTCCTTGCTCAACGAAATGGACTCAACACCCCATATTAAACGCCTAAAAATGTACCTGACTAGTAAGTATCTTAAAACCTATGGATTGCTATGTCTCCAAAAGAGAATCAAGCGTGTGTACAGGGGCATAAACGCAGCAGTGATAGGATTGGAGAGGTTCGGTGAGCAAATGAAGACCCTTTGAAGTCATATTGCATGGTACCCATTCCACGGGTTACAACTACCCAGGTTTAAGGTATTCTTCCTTCAGCTAAAACATGCATGTGGAACCTAGAGTATGATCAACCGTGTGATCGGGAGACGTGTTCAAATATGTCTCAGTTTTCGTACCCTGGTACTCGGGTGCAACATTCCAGACGCTTTACTAACACTCTCCCCACTTGGAGAGTCAGCGCCTTTAACCTCGTGTTTGGCCCAGTTTGCAATTTCTGCGGAAGATGAACAGGAATAGGGAGAACCAATGAGAGACTAGCTGGAGGTGTCTGGATGGGCAAATTTAACTCTCATTTCCCACCAGGAAGAGGAAATAACCAAAGGCTCAGCGTGCCGTGCCGGAACCAGATTAGGGCCTGAAGCCATCCTGGGGTGTTGCAGCCAGGTCACAAGAAAGCGAGTTGAAGAAAGGAGCTCAGGGGCACTGTAATTCACAAACCTGCAGAGTTATAAATGACAGCTATCGTCCAAAAATATACTGAAGTAAGGCTGCCAAGAGGACTTGAAAGCGGGGCAGAATTGCAGGAAACCGATTTCAGGAGGTAGACTGGAATTGCATTGAAAGCATAGGAAAAGAGGCAGAACGTCCACAATGATGCACTTGGCCAAAAAGTGCGTATGCGTTTTTTCCTGAATATATTCAGGAAAAAACGCATACGCCCTTTTTGGCCAACCAAGCAAGCTTGCAAAGGAAATCTGCACTACAATGGAGTCTCACTTCCCCCCGGTCAAAAGGGCCATCTGAAAAAAGCGTAAAATCCAGAAAGGCAGCACAGGCCATGGAGAACTGGGAGCCTTGTTATGCTGATGGGCGGGATGGAAATTGCCAACAGACACTCGGGAGAAGTGTATGGTGTTTCCTGAAGCATCTAAGAAACAAAGCAACAGAGCCTAGGGCACTTCCACTTATGGTCCTATAGCTTAGGGAAATTAAAATCAAAAAGACACAGCCACCCCAAAGTTTGGGACGCCTCTGTTTACAAGAAACTCGTTTACCGTACAAGTTCAATATCACAGAAAGTGGAAAATGGATAAAGAACTTGTGGTACTTACGTACAATGCAGTATCACTCAGCAATGAAATCTATGTCATCAGGCCCGTAGCAGCATAATGAGTGGATTCAGTTACGATGATTCTAACTGAAATAAGTCACACAGAAAAAGAAACATCATAAGATATCACTAATACACGGAATGTAAACTTGGCTACACAGGAACTGAATTCCAAAACAGAACAGGGTCTCAAATTTAGAAAACCAACTTATGCTTGCTTAAGGGGAAAGGTGAGTTGGGGTGCTGCATAAAACCAGAGATTGAAATGAGCACAGATAAAGTTCCTTAAGCCAAATATGGAATAGACAGGAGCTACTCCTTGCTCAACGAAATGGACTCAACACCGCATATTAAACGCCTAAGAATGTACCTGACTAGTAAGTATCTTAAAACCTATGGATTGCTATGTCTCCGAAAGAGAATCAAGCATGTGTACAGGGGCATAAACGCAGCAGTGATAGGATTGGAGAGGTTCGGTGAGCAAATGAAGACCCTTTGAAGTCATATTGCATGGTACCCATTCCACGGGTTTCAACTACCCAGGTTTAAGGTATTCTTCCTACAGCTAAAACATGCATGTGGAACCCAGAGTATGATCAACCATGTGATCGGGAGACGTGTTCAAATATGTCTCAGTTTTCGTACCCTGGTACTCGAGTGCAACATTCCAGACGCTTTACTAACACTCTCCCGACTTGGAGAGTCAGTCCCTTTAACCTCCTGTTTGGCCCAGTTTGCAATTTCTGCGGAAGATGAACAGGAATAGCGAGAACCAATGAGAGACTAGCTGGAGGTGTCTGGACGGGCAAATTTAACTCTCATTTCCCACCAGGAAGAGGAATTAACCAAAGGCTCAGCGTGCCGTGCCGGAAACAGATTAGGGCCTGAAACCATCCTGCGGTGTTGCGGCCAGCTCACAAGAAAGCGAGTTGAAGAAAGGAGCTCAGGGGCACTGTAATTCACAAACCTGCAGAGTTATAAATGACAGCTATCGTCCAAAAATATACTGAAGTAAGGCTGCCAAGAGGACTTGAAAGCGGGGCAGAATTGCAGGAAACCGATTTCAGGAGGTAGACTGGAATTGCATTGAAAGCATAGGAAAAGAGGCAGAACGTCCACAATGATGCACTTGGCCAAAAAGGGCGTATGCGTTTTTTCCTGAATATATTCAGGAAAAAACGCATACGCACTTTTTGGCCAACCAAGCAAGCTTGCAAAGTAAATCTGCACTACAATGAAGTCTCACTTCCCCCCGGTCAAAAGGGCCATCTGAAAAAAGTGTAAAATCCAGAAAGGCAGCACAGGCCATGGAGAACTGGGAGCCTTGTTATGCTGATGGGCGGGATGTAAATTGCCAACAGACACTCGGGAGAAGTGTATGGTGTTTCCTGAAACATCTAAAAAACAAAGCAACAGAGCCTAGGGCACTTCCACTTATGGTCCTATAGCTTAGGGAAATTAAAATCAAAAAGACACAGCCACCCCAAAGTTTGGGACGCCTCTGTTTACAAGAACCTCATTTACAGTACAAGTTCAACATCTCAGAAATTGAAAAATGGATAAAGAACTTGTGGTACTTATGTACAATGCAGTATCACTCAGCAATGAAATCTATGTCATCAGGCCCGTAGCAGCATAATGAGTGGATTCAGGTACGATGATTCTAACTGAAATAAGTCACACAGAAAAAGAAACATCATAAGATATCACTAATACACAGAATGTAAACTTGGCTACACAGGAACAGAATTCCAAAACAGAACAGGGTCTCAAATTTAGAAAACCAACTTATGCTTGCTTAAGGGGAAAGGTGAGTTGGGGTGCTGCATAAAAGCAGAGATTGAAATGAGCACAGATAAAGTTCCTTAAGCCAAATATGGAATAGACAAGAGCTACTCCTTGCTCAACGAAATGGACTCAACACCCCATATTAAACGCCTAAGAATGTACCTGACTAGTAAGTATCTTAAAACCTATGGATTGCTATGTCTCCAAAAGAGAATCAAGCGTGTGTACAGGGGCATAAACGCAGCAGTGATAGGATTGGAGACGTTCGGTGAGGAAATGAAGACCCTTTGAAGTCATATTGCATGGTACCCATTCCACGGGTCTCAACTCTCCAGGTTTAAGGTATTCTTCCTTCAGCTAAAACATGCATGTGGAACCCAGAGTATGATCAACCGTGTGAACGGGAGACGTGTTCAAATATGTCTCAGTTTTCCTCCCCTGGTACTCGGGTGCAACATTCCAGACGCTTTACTAACACTCTCCCCACTTGGAGAGTCAGTCCCTTTAACCTCCTGTTTGGCCCACTTTGCAATTTCTGCGGAAGATGAACAGGAATAGGGAGAACCAATGAGAGACTAGCTGGAGGTGTCTGGACGGGCAAATTTAACTCTCATTTCCCACCAGAAAGAGGAAATAACCAAAGGCTCAGCGTGCCATGCCGGAACCAGATTAGGGCCTGAAGCCATCCTGCGGTGTTGCGGCCAGGTCACAAGAAAGCGAGTTGAAGAAAGGAGCTCAGGGGCACTGTAATTCACAAACCTGCAGAGTTATAAATGACAGCTATTGTCCAAAAATATACTGAAGTAAGGCTGCCAAGAGGACTTGAAAGCGGGGCAGAATTTCAGGAAACCGATTTCAGGAGGTAGACTGGAATTGCATTGAAAGCATAGGAAAAGAGGCAGAACGTCCACAATGATGCACTTGGCCAAAAAGGGCGTATGCGTTTCTTCCTGAATATATTCAGGAAGAAACGCATACGCCCTTTTTGGCCAACCAAGCAAACTTGCAAAGGAAATCTGCACTACAATGAAGTCTCACTTCCCCCCGGTCAAAAGGACCATCTGAAAAAAGTGTAAAATCCAGAAAGGCAGGACAGGCCATGGAGAACTGGGAGCCTTGTTATGCTGATGGGCGGGATGTAAATTGCCAAGAGACACTCGGGAGAAGTGTATGGTGTTTCCTGAAACATCTAAAAAACAAAGCAACAGAGCCTAGGGCACTTCCACTTATGGTCCTATAGCTTAGGGAAATTAAAATCAAAAAGACACAGCCACCCCAAAGTTTGGGACGCCTCTGTTTACAAGAACCTCGTTTACCGTACAAGTTCAATATCACAGAAAGTGAAAAATGGATAAAGAACTTGTGGTACTTACGTACAATGCAGTATCACTCAGCAATGAAATCTATGTCATCAGGCCCGTAGCACCATAATGAGTGGATTCAGGTACGATGATTCTAACTGAAATAAGTCACACAGAAAAAGAAACATCATAAGATATCACTAATACACGGAATGTAAACTTGGCTACACAGGAACTGAATTCCAATACAGAACAGGGTCTCAAATTTAGAAAACCAACTTATGCTTTCTTAAGGGGAAAGGTGAGTTGGGGTGCTGCATAAAACCAGAGATTGAAATGAGCACAGATAAAGTTTCTTAAGGCAAATATGGAATAGACAAGAGCTACTCCTTGCTCAACGAAATGGACTCAACACCGCATATTAAACGCCTAAGAATGTACCTGACTAGTAAGTATCTTAAAACCTATGGATTGCTATGTCTCCGAAAGAGAATCAAGCATGTGTACAGGGGCATAAACGCAGCAGTGATAGGATTGGAGAGGTTCGGTGAGCAAATGAAGACCCTTTGAAGTCATATTGCATGGTACCCATTCCACCGGTTTCAACTACCCAGTTTTAAGGTATTCTTCCTTCAGCTGAAACATGCATGTGGAACCTAGAGTATGATCAACCATGTGATCGGGAGACGTGTTCAAATATGTCTCAGTTTTCGTACCCTGGTACTCAGGTGCAACATTCCAGACGCTTTACTAACACTCTCCCGACTTGGAGAGTCAGTCCCTTTAACCTCCTGTTTGGCCCAGTTTGCAATTTTGGGGGAAGATGAACAGGAATAGCAAGAACAAATGAGAGACTAGCTGGAGGTGTCTGGACGGGCAAATTTAACTCTCATTTCCCACCAGGAAGAGGAACTAACCAAAGGCTCAGCGTGCCGTGCCGGAACCAGATTAGGGCCTGAAGCCATCCTGCGGTGTTGCGGCCAGGTCACAAGGTAGCGAGTTGAAGAAAGGAGCTCAGGGGCACTGTAATTCACAAACCTGCAGAGTTATAAATGACAGCTATCGTCCAAAAATATACTGAAGTAAGGCTGCCAAGAGGACTTGAAAGCGGGGCAGAATTGCAGGAAACCGATTTCAGGAGGTAGACTGGAATTGCATTGAAAGCATAGGAAAAGAGGCAGAACGTCCACAATGATGCACTTGGCCAAAAAGGGCGTATGCGTTTTTTCCTGAATATATTCAGGAAAAAACGCATACGCCCTTTTTGGCCAACCAAGCAAGCTTGCAAAGGAAATCTGCACTACAATGAAGTCTCACTTCCCCCTGGTCAAAAGGGCGATCTGAAAAAAGTGTAAAATCCAGAAAGGCAGGACAGGCCATGGAGAACTGGGAGCCTTGTTATGCTGATGGGCGGGATGTAAATTGCCAACAGACACTCGGGAGAAGTGTATGGTGTTTCCTGAAACATCTAAAAAACAAAGCAACAGAGCATAGGGCACTTCCACTTATGGTCCTATAGCTTAGGGAAATTAAAATCAAAAAGACACAGCCACCCCAAAGTTTGGAACGCCTCTGTTTACAAGAACCTCGTTTACAGTACAAGTTCAACATCGCAGAAAGTGAAAAATGGATAAAGAAGTTGTGGTATTTACTTACAAAGCAATATCACTCAGCAATGAAATCTATGTCATCAGGCCCTTAGCAGCACAATGAGTGGATTTAGGTACGATGATTCTAACTGAAATAAGTCACACAGAAAAAGAAACATCATAAGATATCAGTAATACATGGAATGTAAACTGGGCTACACAGGAACCGAATTACAGAACAGAACAGGGTCTCAAATTTAGAAAACCAACTTATGCTTGCTTAAGGGGAAAGGTGAGTTGGGGTGCTGCATAAAACCAGAGATTGAAATGAGCACAGATAAAGTTCCTTAAGCCAAATATGGAATAGACAAGAGCTACTCCTTGCTCAACGAAAAGGACTCAACACCCCATATTAAACGCCTAAGAATGTACCTGACTAGTAAGTATCTTAAAACCTATGGATTGCTATGTCTCCGAAAGAGAATCAAGCATGTGTACAGGGGCATAAACGCAGCAGTGATAGGATTGGAGAGGTTCGGTGAGCAAATGAAGACCCTTTGAAGTCATATTGCATGGTACCCATTCCACGGGTTTCAACTATCAAGTTTTAAGGTATTCTTCCTTCAGCTAAAACATGCATGTGTAACCTAGAGTATGATCAACCATGTGATCAGGAGACGTGTTCAAATATGTCTCAGTTTTCGTCCACTGGTACTTAGGTGCAAAATTCCAGAGGCTTTACTAACACTCTCCCGACTTGGAGAGTCAGTCCCTGTAACCTCATGTTTGGCCCAGTTTGCAATTTCTGCGGAAGATGAACAGGAATAGCGAGAACCAATGAGAGACTAGCTGGAGGTGTCTGGACGGGCAAATTTAACTCTCATTTCCCACCAGGAAGAGGAATTAACCAAAGGCTCAGCGTGCCGTGCCGGAACCAGATTAGGGCCTGAAGCCATCCTGCGGTGTTGCGGCCAGGTCACAAGAAAGTGAGTTGAAGAAAGGAGCTCAGGGGCACTGTAATTCACAAACCTGCAGAGTTATAAATGACAGCTATCGTCCAAAAATATACTGAAGTAAGGCTGTCAAGAGGACTTGAAAGCGGGGCAGAATTGCAGGAAACCGATTTCAGGAGGTAGACTGGAATTGCATTGAAAGCATAGGAAAAGAGGCAGAACGTCCACAATGATGCACTTGGCCAAAAAGGGCGTATGCGTTTTTTCCTGAATATATTCAGGAAAAAACGCATACGCCCTTTTTGGCCAACCAAGCAAGCTTGCAAAGGAAATCTGCACTACAATGAAGTCTCACTTCCCCCTGGTCAAAAGGGCCATCTGAAAAAAGTGTAAAATCCAGAAAGGCAGGACAGGCCATGGAGAACTGGGAGCCTTGTTATGCTGATGGGCGGGATGTAAATTGCCAACAGACACTCGGGAGAAGTGTATGGTGTTTCCTGAAACATCTAAAAAACAAAGCAACAGAGCCTAGGGCACTTCCACTTATGGTCCTATAGCTTAGGGAAATTAAAATCAAAAAGACACAGCCACCCCAAAGTTTGGGACGCCTCTGTTTACAAGAACCTCGTTTACCGTACAAGTTCAATATCACAGAAAGTGAAAAATGGATAAAGAACTTGTGGTACTTACGTACAATGCAGTATCACTCAGCAATGAGATCTATGTCATCAGGCCCGTAGCAGCATAATGAGTGGATTCAGCTACGATGATTCTAACTGAAATAAGTCACACAGAAAAAGAAACATCATAAGATATCACTAATACACGGAATGTAAACTTGGCTACACAGGAACTGAATTCCAAAACAGAACAGGGTCTCAAATTTAGAAAACCAACTTATGCTTGCTTAAGGGGAAAGGTGAGTTGGGGTGCTGCATAAAACCAGAGATTGAAATGAGCACACATAAAGTTCCTTAAGCCAAATATGGAATAGACAAGAGCTACTCCTTGCTCAAAGAAATGGACTCAACACCCCATATTAAACGCCTAAGAATGTACCTGACTAGTAAGTATCTGAAAACCTATGGATTCATATGTCTCCAAAAGAGAATCAAGCGTGTGTACAGGGGCATAAACGCAGCAGTGGTAGGCTTGGAGAGGTTCGGTGAGCAAATGAAGACCCTTTGAAGTCATATTGCATGGTACCCATTCCACGGGTTTCAACTACCCAGTTTTAAGGTATTCTTCCTTCAGCTAAAACATGCATGTGGAACCTAGAGTATGATCAACCGTGTGATCGGGAGACGTGTTCAAATATGTCTCAGTTTTCGTACCTTGGTACTCGGGTGCAACATTCCAGACGCTTTACTAACACTCTCCCCACTTGGAGAGTCAGCGCCTTTAACCTCCTGTTTGGCCCAGTTTGCAATTTCTGCGGAAGATGAACAGGAATAGGGAGAACCAATGAGAGACTAGCTGGAGGTGTCTGGATGGGCAAATTTAACTCTCATTTCCCACCAGGAAGAGGAAATAACCAAAGGCTCAGCGTGCCGTGCCGGAACCAGATTAGGGCCTGAAGCCATCCTGGGGTGTTGCGGCCAGGTCACAAGAAAGCGAGTTGAAGAAAGGAGCTCAGGGGCACTGTAATTCACAAACCTGCAGAGTTATAAATGACAGCTATCGTCCAAAAATATACTGAAGTAAGGCTGCCAAGAGGACTTGAAAGCGGGGCAGAATTGCAGGAAACCGATTTCAGGAGGTAGACTGGAATTTCATTGAAAGCATAGGAAAAGAGGCAGAACGTCCACAATGATGCACTTGGCCAAAAAGGGCGTATGCGTTTTTTCCTGAATATATTCAGGAAAAAACGCATACGCCCTTTTTGGCCAAACAAGCAAGCTTGCAAAGGAAATCTGCACTACAATGGAGTCTCACTTCCTCCCGGTCAAAAGGGCCATCTGAATAAAGTGTAAAATCCAGAAAGGCAGGACAGGCCATGGAGAACTGGGAGCCTTGTTATGCTGATGGGCGGGATGTAAATGGCCAACAGACACTCGGGAGAAGTGTATGGTGTTTCCTGAAGCATCTAAGAAACAAAGCAACAGAGCCTAGGGCACTTCCACTTATGGTCCTATAGCTTAGGGAAATTAAAATCAAAAAGACACAGCCACCCCAAAGTTTGGGACGCCTCTGTTTACAAGAACCTCGTTTACCGTACAAGTTCAATATCACAGAAAGTGGAAAATGGATAAAGAACTTGTGGTACTTACGTACAATGCAGTATCACTCAGCAATGAAATCTATGTCATCAGGCCCGTAGCAGCATAATGAGTGGATTCAGTTACGATGATTCTAACTGAAATAAGTCACACAGAAAAAGAAACATCATAAGATATCACTAATACACGGAATGTTAACTTGGCTACACAGGAACTGAATTCCAAAACAGAACAGGGTCTCAAATTTAGAAAACCAACTTATGCTTGCTTAAGGGGAAAGGTGAGTTGGGGTGCTGC
Source organism: Grampus griseus (assembly GCF_964374135.1). Lineage (NCBI taxonomy): Eukaryota > Metazoa > Chordata > Mammalia > Artiodactyla > Delphinidae > Grampus > Grampus griseus. Next base: position 610,582 of record NW_028133341.1, on the reverse strand, counting down.
ATAAAACCAGAGATTGAAATGAGCACAGATAAAGTTCCTTAAGCCAAATATGGAATAGACAGGAGCTACTCCTTGCTCAACGAAATGGACTCAACACCGCATATTAAACGCCTAAGAATGTACCTGACTAGTAAGTATCTTAAAACCTATGGATTGCTATGTCTCCGAAAGAGAATCAAGCATGTGTACAGGGGCATGAACGCAGCAGGGATAGGATTGGAGAGGTTCGGTGAGCAAATGAAGACCCTTTGAAGTCATATTGCATGGTACCCATTCCACGGGTTTCAACTACCCAGGTTTAAGGTATTCTTCCTACAGCTAAAACATGCATGTGGAACCCAGAGTATGATCAACCATGTGATCGGGAGATGTGTTCAAATATGCCTCAGTTTTCGTACCTTGGTACTCGAGTGCAACATTCCAGACGCTTTACTAACACTCTCCCGACTTGGAGAGTCAGTCCCTTTAACCTCCTGTTTGGCCCAGTTTGCAATTTCTGTGGAAGATGAACAGGAATAGGGAGAACCAATGAGAGACTAGCTGGAGGTGTCTGGACGGGCAAATTTAACTCTCATTTCCCACCAGGAAGAGGAATTAACCAAAGGCTCAGCGTGCCGTGCCGGAACCAGATTAGGGCCTGAAACCATCCTGCGGTGTTGTGGCCAGCTCACAAGAAAGCGAGTTGAAGAAAGGAGCTCAGGGGCACTGTAATTCACAAACCTGCAGAGTTATAAATGACAGCTATCGTCCAAAAATATACTGAAGTAAGGCTGCCAAGAGGACTTGAAAGCGGGGCAGAATTGCAGGAAACCGATTTCAGGAGGTAGACTGGAATTGCATTGAAAGCATAGGAAAAGAGGCAGAACGTCCACAATGATGCACTTGGCCAAAAAGGGTGTATGCGTTTTTTCCTGAATATATTCAGGAAAAAACGCATACGCACTTTTTGGCCAACCAAGCAAGCTTGCAAAGGAAATCTGCACTACAATGAAGTCTCACTTCCCCCCGGTCAAAAGGGCCATCTGAAAAAAGTGTAAAATCCAGAAAGGCAGCACAGGCCATGGAGAACTGGGAGCCTTGTTATGCTGATGGGCGGGATGGAAATTGCCAACAGACACTCGGGAGAAGTGTATGGTGTTTCCTGAAACATCTAAAAAACAAAGCAACAGAGCCTAGGGCACTTCCACTTATGGTCCTATAGCTTAGGGAAATTAAAATCAAAAAGACACAGCCACCCCAAAGTTTGGGACGCCTCTGTTTACAAGAACCTCGTTTACCGTACAAGTTCAATATCACAGAAAGTGAAAAATGGATAAAGAACTTGTGGTACTTACGTACAATGCAGTATCACTCAGCAATGAAATCTATGTCATCAGGCCCGTAGCAGCATAATGAGTGGATTCAGGTACGATGATTCTAACTGAAATAAGTCACACAGAAAAAGAAACATCATAAGATATCACTAATACACGGAATGTAAACTGGACTACACAGGAACTGAATTACAGAACAGAACAGGGTCTCAAATTTAGAAAACCAACTTATGCTTGCTTAAGGGTAAAGGTGACTTGGGGTGCTGCATAAAACCAGAGATTGAAATGAGCACAGATAAAGTTCCTTAAGCCAAATATGGAATAGACAAGAGCTACTCCTTGCTCAACGAAATGGACTCAACACCCCATATTAAACGCCTAAGAATGTACCTGAATAGTAAGTATCTTAAAACCTATGGATTGCTATGTCTCCGAAAGAGAATCAAGCGTGTGTACAGGGGCATAAACGCAGCAGTGATAGGATTGGAGAGGTTCGGTGAGCAAATGAAGACCCTTTGAAGTCATATTGCATGGTACCCATTACACGGGTCTCAACTCTCCAGGTTTAAGGTATTCTTCCTTCAGCTAAAACATGCATGTGGAACCCAGAGTATGATCAACCGTGTGAACGGGAGACGTGTTCAAATATGTCTCAGTTTTCCTACCCTGGTACTCGGGTGCAACATTCCAGACGCTTTACTAACACTCTCCCCACTTGGAGAGTCAGCGCCTTTAACCTCCTGTTTGGTCCAGTTTGGAATTTCTGCGGAAGATGAACAGGAATAGGGAGAACCAATGAGAGACTAGCTGGAGGTGTCTGGACGGGCAAATTTAACTCTCATTTCCCACCAGGAAGAGGAAATAACCAAAGGCTCAGCGTGCCATGCCGGAACAAGATTAGGGCCTGAAGCCATCCTGCGGTGTTGCGGCCAGCTCACAAGAAAGCGAGTTGAAGAAAGGAGCTCAGGGGCACTTTAATTCACAAACCTGCAGAGTTATAAATGACAGCTATCGTCCAAAAATATACTGAAGTAAGGCTGCCAAGAGGACTTGAAAGCGGGGCAGAATTGCAGGAAACCGATTTCAGGAGGTAGACTGGAATTGCATTGAAAGCATAGGAAAAGAGGCAGAACGTCCACAATGATGCACTTGGCCAAAAAGTGCGTATGCGTTTTTTCCTGAATATATTCAGGAAAAAACGCATACGCACTTTTTGGCCAACCAAGCAAACTTGCAAAGGAAATCTGCACTACAATGAAGTCTCACTTCCCCCCGGTCAAAAGGGCCATCTGAAAAAAGTGTAAAATCCAGAAAGGCAGGACAGGCCATGGAGAACTGGGAGCCTTGTTATGCTGATGGGCGGGATGTAAATTGCCAACAGACACTCTGGAGAAGTGTATGGTGTTTCCTGAAACATCTAAGAAACAAAGCAACAGAGCCTAGGGCACTTCCACTTATGGTCCTATAGCTTAGGGAAATTAAAATCAAAAAGACACAGCCACCCCAAAGTTTGGGACGCCTCTGTTTACAAGAACCTCGTTTACCGTACAAGTTCAATATCACACAAAGTGAAAAATGGATAAAGAACTTGTGGTACTTACGTACAATGCAGTATCACTCAGCAATGAAATCTATGTCATCAGGCCCGTAGCAGCATAATGAGTGGATTCAGGTACGATGATTCTAACTGAAATAAGTCACACAGAAAAAGAAACATCATAAGATATCACTAATACACGGAATGTAAACTTGGCTACACAGGAACTGAATTCCAAAACAGAACAGGGTCTAAAATTTAGAAAACCAACTTATGCTTGCTTAAGGGGAAAGGTGAGTTGGGGTGCTGTATAAAACCAGAGATTGAAATGAGCACAGATAAAGTTCCTTAAGCCAAATATGGAATAGACAAGAGCTACTCCTTGCTCAACGAAATGGACTCAACACCCCATATTAAACGCCTAAGAATGTACCTGACTAGTAAGTATCTTAAAACCTATGGAATGCTATGTCTCCAAAAGAGAATCAAGCGTGTGTACAGGGCCATAAACGCAGCAGTGATAGGATTGGAGAGGTTCGGTGAGCAAATGAAGACCCTTTGAAGTCATATTGCATGGTACCTATTCCACGGGTCTCAACTCTCCAGGTTTAAGGTATTCTTCCTTCAGCTAAAACATGCATGTGGAACCCAGAGTATGATCAACCGTGTGAACGGGAGACGTGTTCAAATATGTCTCAGTTTTCCTCCCCTGGTACTCGGGTGCAACATTCCAGACGCTTTACTAACATTATCCCCACTTGGAGAGTCAGTCCCTTTAACCTCCTGTTTGGCCCAGTTTGCAATTTCTGCGGAAGATGAACAGGAATAGCGAGAACCAATGAGAGACTAGCTGGAGGTGTCTGGACGGGCAAATTTAACTCTCATTTCCCACCAGGAAGAGGAAATAACCAAAGGCTCAGCATGCCGTGCCGGAACCAGATTAGGGCCTGAAGCCATCCTGTGGTGTTGCGGCCAACTCAAAAGAAAGCGAGTTGAAGAAAGGAGCTCAGGGGCACTGTAATTCACAAACCTGCAGAGTTATAAATGACAGCTATCGTCCAAAAATATACTGAAGTAAGGCTGCCAAGAGGACTTGAAAGCGGGGCAGAATTGCACGAAACCGATTTCAGGAGGTAGACTGGAATTGCATTGAAAGCATAGGAAAAGAGGCAGAACGTCCACAATGATGCACTTGGCCAAAAAGGGCGTATGCGTTTTTTCCTGAATATATTCAGGAAAAAACGCATACGCCCTTTTTGGCCAACCAAGCAAACTTGCAAAGGAAATCTGCACTACAATGAAGTCTCACTTCCCCCCGGTCAAAAGGGCCATCTGAAAAAAGTGTAAAATCCAGAAAGGCAGGACAGGCCATGGAGAACTGGGAGCCTTGTTATGCTGATGGGCGGGATGTAAATTGCCAACAGACACTCGGGAGAAGTGTATGGTGTTTCCTGAAACATCTAAAAAACAAAGCAACAGAGCCTAGGGCACTTCCACTTATGGTCCTATAGCTTAGGGGAATTAAAATCAAAAAGACACAGCCACCCCAAAGTTTGGGACGCCTCTGTTTACAAGAACCTCGTTTACAGTACATGTTCAACATCGTAGAATGTGAAAAATGGATAAAGAAGTTGTGGTATTTACTTACAAAGCAATATCACTCAGCAATGAAATCTATGTCACAAGGCCCTTAGCAGCACAATGAGTGGATTCAGGTATGATGATTCTAACTGAAATAAGTCACACAGAAAAAGAAACATACTAAGATATCAGTAATACACGGAATGTAAACTTGGCTACACAGGAACTGAATTACAGAACAGAACAGGGTCTCAAATTTAGAAAACCAACTTATGCTTGCTTAAGGGGAAAGGTGAGTTGGGGTGCTGCATAAAACCAGAGATTGAAATGAGCACAGATAAAGTTCCTTAAGCCAAATATGGAATAGACAAGAGCTACTCCTTGCTCAACGAAATGGACTCAACACCGCATATTAAACGCCTAAGAATGTACCTGACTAGTAAGTATCTTAAAACCTATGGATTGCTATGTCTCCAAAAGAGAATCAAGCGTGTGTACAGGGGCATAAACGCAGCAGTGATAGGATTGGAGAGGTTCGGTGAGCAAATGAAGACCCTTTGAAGTCATATTGCATGGTACCCATTCCACGGGTTTCAACTACCCAGGTTTAAGGTATTCTTCCTTCAGCTAAAACATGCATGTGGAACCCAGAGTATGATCAACCGTGTGAACGGGAGACGTGTTCAAATATGTCTCAGTTTTCCTCCCCTGGTACTCGGGTGCAACATTCCAGACGCTTTACTAACACTCTCCCCACTTGGAGAGTCAGCGCCTTTAACCCCCTGTTTGGCCCAGTTTGCAATTTCTGCGGAAGATGAACAGGAATAGCGAGAACCAATGAGAGACTAGCTGGAGGTATCTGGACGGGCAAATTTAACTCTCATTTCCCACCAGGAAGAGGAAATAACCAAAGGCTCAGCGTGCCGTGCCGGAACCAGATTAGGGCCTGAAGCCATCCTGCGGTGTTGCGGCCAGGTCACAAGAAAGCGAGTTGAAGAAAGGAGCTCAGGGGCACTGTAATTCACAAACCTGCAGAGTTATAAATGACAGCTATCGTCCAAAAATATACTGAAGTAAGGCTGCCAAGAGGACTTGAAAGCGGGGCAGAATTGCAGGAAACCGATTTCAGGAGGTAGACTGGAATTGCATTGAAAGCATAGGAAAAGAGGCAGAACGTCCACAATGATGCACTTGGCCAAAAAGGGCGTATGCGTTTTTTCCTGAATATATTCAGGAAAAAACGCATACGCACTTTTTGGCCAACCAAGCAAACTTGCAAAGGAAATCTGCACTACAATGAAGTCTCACTTCCCCCCGGTCAAAAGGGCCATCTGAAAAAAGTGTAAAATCCAGAAAGGCAGGACAGGCCATGGAGAACTGGGAGCCTTGTTATGCTGATGGGCGGGATGTAAATTGCCAACACTCGGGAGAAGTGTATGGTGTTTCCTGAAACATCTAAGAAACAAAGCAACAGAGCCTAGGGCACTTCCCCTTATGGTCCTATAGCTTAGGGAAATTAAAATCAAAAAGACACAGCCACCCCAAAATTTGGGACGCCTCTGTTTACAAGAACCTCGTTTACCGTACAAGTTCAATATCACAGAAATTGAAAAATGGATAAAGAACTTGTGGTACTTACGTACAATGCAGTATCACTCAGCAATGAAATCTATGTCATCAGGCCCGTAGCAGCATAATGAGTGGATTCAAGTACGATGATTCTAACTGAAATAAGTCACACAGAAAAAGAAACATCATAAGATATCACTAATACACGGAATGTAAACTTGGCTACACAGGAACTGAATTCCAAAACAGAACAGGGTCTCAAATTTAGAAAACCAACTTATGCTTGCTTAAGGGGAAAGGTGAGTTGGGGTGCTGCATAAAACCAGAGATTGAAATGAGCACAGATAAAGTTCATTAAGCCAAATATGGAATACACAAGAGCTACTCCTTGCTCAATGAAATGGACTCAACACCCCATATTAAACGCCTAAGAATGTACCTGAGTAGTAAGTATCTTAAAACCTATGGATTGCTATGTCTCCAAAAGAGAATCAAGCGTGTGTACAGGGCCATAAACGCAGCAGTGATAGGATTGGAGAGGTTCGGTGAGCAAATGAAGACCCTTTGAAGTCATATTGCATGGTACCTATTCCACGGGTCTCAACTCTCCAGGTTTAAGGTATTCTTCCTTCAGCTAAAACATGCATGTGGAACCTAGAGTATGATCAACCGTGTGATCGGGAGACGTGTTCAAATATGTCTCAGTTTTCCTTCCCTGGTACTCGGGTGCAACATTCCAGACGCTTTACTAACAGTCTCCCCACTTGGAGAGTCAGCGCCTTTAACCTCCTGTTTGGCCCAGTTTGCAATTTCTGCGGAAGATGAACAGGAATAGGGAGAACCAATGAGAGACTAGCTGGAGGTGTCTGGACGGGCAAATTTAACTCTCATTTCCCACCAGGAAGAGGAAATAACCAAAGGCTCAGCGTGCCGTGCCGGAACCAGATTAGGGCCTGAAGCCATCCTGCGGTGTTGCGGCCAGCTCACAAGAAAGCGAGTTGAAGAAAGGAGCTCAGGGGCACTGTAATTCACAAACCTGCAGAGTTATAAATGACAGCTATCGTCCAAAAATATACTGAAGTAAGGCTGCCAAGAGGACTTGAAAGCGGGGCAGAATTGCAGGAAACCGATTTCAGGAGGTAGACTGGAATTGCATTGAAAGCATAGGAAAAGAGGCAGAACGTCCACAATGATGCACTTGGCCAAAAAGGGCGTATGCGTTTTTTCCTGAATATATTCAGGAAAAAACGCATACGCCCTTTTTGGCCAACCAAGCAAGCTTGCAAAGGAAATCTGCACTACAATGAAGTCTCACTTCCCCCCGGTCAAAAGGGCCATCTGAAAAAAGTGTAAAATCCAGAAAGGCAGGACAGGCCATGGAGAACTGGGAGCCTTGTTATGCTGATGGGCGGGATGTAAATTGACAACAGACACCGGGGAGAAGTGTATGGTGTTTCCTGAAACATCTAAAAAACAAAGCAACAGAGCCTAGGGCACTTCCACTTATGGTCCTATAGCTTAGGGAAATTAAAATCAAAAAGACACAGCCACCCCAATGTTTGGAACAGCTCTGTTTACAAGAACCTCGTTTACAGTACAAGTTCAACATCGCAGAAAGTGAAAAATGGATAAAGAACTTGTGGTACTTACGTACAATGCAGTATCACTCAGCAATGAAATCTATGTCATCAGGCCCGTAGCAGCATAATGGGTGGATTCAGGTACGATGATTCTAACTGAAATAAGTCACACAGAAAAAGAAACATCATAAGTTATCACTAATACACGGAATGTAAACTTGGCTACACAGGAACTGAATTCCAAAACAGAACAGGGTCTCAAATTTAGAAAACCAACTTATGCTTGCTTAAGGGGAAAGGTGAGTTGGGGTGCTGCATAAAACCAGAGATTGAAATGAGCACAGATAAAGTTCCTTAAGCCAAATATGGAATAGATAAGAGCTACTCCTTGCTCAACAAAATGGACTCAACACCGCATATTTAACGACTAAAATGTACCTGACTAGTAAGTATCTTAAAACCTATGGATTGCTATGTCTCCAAAAGAGAATCAAGCGTGTGTACAGGGGCATAAACGCAGCAGTGATAGGATTGGAGAGGTTCGGTGAGCAAATGAAGACCCTTTGAAGTCGTATTGCATGGTACCCATTCCACGGGTTTCAACTACCTAGGTTTAAGGTATTCTTCCTTCAGCTAAAACATGCATGTGGAACCTAGAGTATGATCAACCACGTGATCGGGAGACGTGTTCAAATATGTCTCAGTTTTCGTACCCTGGTACTCGGGTGCAACATTCCAGACACTTTACTAACACTCTCCGACTTGGAGAGTCAGTCCCTTTAACCTCCTATTTGGCCCAGTTTGCAATTTCTGCGGAAGATGAACAGGAATAGCGAGAACCAATGAGAGACTACCTGGAGGTGTCTGGACGGGCAAATTTAACTCTCATTTCCCACCAGGAAGAGGAATTAACCAAAGGCTCAGCGTGCCGTGCCGGAACCAGATTAAGGCCTGAAGCCATCCTGCGGTGTTGCGGCCAGGTCACAAGAAAGCGAGTTGAAGAAAGGAGCTCAGGGGCACTGTAATTCACAAACCTGCAGAGTTATAAATGACAGCTATCGTCCAAAAATATACTGAAGTAAGGCTGCCAAGAGGACTTGAAAGCGGGGCAGAATTGCAGGAAACCGATTTCAGGAGGTAGACTGGAATTGCATTGAAAGCATAGGAAAAGAGGCAGAACGTCCACAATGATGCACTTGGCCAAAAAGGGCGTATGCGTTTTTTCCTGAATATATTCAGGAAAAAACGCATAGGCCCTTTTTGGCCAACCAAGCAAAATTGCAAAGGAAATCTGCACTACAATGAAGTCTCACTTCCCCCCGGTCAAAAGGGCCATCTGAAAAAAGTGTAAAATCCAGAAAGGCAGGACAGGCCATGGAGAACTGGGAGCCTTGTTGAGCTGATGGGCGGGATGTAAATTGCCAACAGACACTCGGGAGAAGTGTATGGTGTTTCCTGAAACATCTAAGAAACAAAGCAACAGAGCCTAGGGCACTTCCCCTTATGGTCCTATAGCTTAGGGAAATTAAAATCAAAAAGACACAGCCACCCCAAAATTTGGGACGCCTCTGTTTACAAGAACCTCGTTTACCGTACAAGTACAATATCACAGAAATTGAAAAACGGATAAAGAACTTGTGGTACTTACGTACAATGCAGTATCACTCAGCAATGAAATCTATGTCATCAGGCCCGTAGCAGCATAATGAGTGGATTCAGGTACGATGATTCTAACTGAAATAAGTCTCACAGAAAAAGAAACATCATAAGATATCACTAATACACGGAATGTAAACTTGGCTACACAGGAACTGAATTCCAAAACAGAACAGGGTCTCAAATTTAGAAAACCAACTTATGCTTGCTTAAGGGGAAAGGTGAGTTGGGGTGCTGCATAAAACCAGAGATTGAAATGAGCACAGATAAAGTTCCTTAAGCCAAATATGGAATAGACAAGAGCTACTCCTTGCTCAACGAAATGGACTCAACACCCCATATTAAACGCCTAAGAATGTACATGACTAGTAAGTATCTTAAAACCTATGGATTGCTATGTCTCCAAAAGAGAATCAAGCGTGTGTACAGGGCCATAAACGCAGCAGTGATAGGATTGGAGAGGTTCGGTGAGCAAATGAAGACCCTTTGAAGTCATATTGCATGGTACCTATTCCACGGGTCTCAACTCTCCAGGTTTAAGGTATTCTTCCTTCAGCTAAAACATGCATGTGGAACCCAGAGTATGATCAACCGTGTGATTGGGAGACGTGTTCAAATATGTCTCAGTTTTCTTCCCCTGGTACTCGGGTGCAACATTCCAGACGCTTTACTAACACTCTCCCCACTTGGAGAGTCAGTCCCTTTAACCTCCTGTTTGGCCCAGTTTGCAATTTCTGCGGAAGATGAACAGGAATAGGGAGAACCAATGAGAGACTAGCTGGAGGTGTCTGGACGGGCAAATTTAACTCTCATTTCCCACCAGGAAGAGGAAATAACCAAAGGCTCAGCGTGCCGTGCCGGAACCAGATTAGGGCCTGAAGCCATCCTGCGGTGTTGCAGCCAGCTCACAAGAAAGCGAGTTGAAGAAAGGAGCTCAGGGGCACTGTAATTCACAAACCTGCAGAGTTATAAATGACAGCTATCGTCCAAAAATATACTGAAGTAAGGCTGCCAAGAGGACTTGAAAGCGGGGCAGAATTGCAGGAAACCGATTTCAGGAGGTAGACTGGAATTGCATTGAAAGCATAGGAAAAGAGGCAGAACGTCCACAATGATGCACTTGGCCAAAAAGGGCCTATGCGTTTTTTCCTGAATATATTCAGGAAAAAACGCATACGCCCTTTTTGGCCAACCAAGCAAGCTTGCAAACGAAATCTGCACTACAATGAAGTCTCACTTCCCCCCGCTCAAAAGGGCCATCTGAAAAAAGTGTAAAATCCAGAAAGGCAGGACAGGCCATGGAGAACTGGGAGCCTTGTTATGCTGATGGGCGGGATGTAAATTGC